>NC_091822.1:173029149-173076649 GCF_038994185.2 Dermacentor albipictus
ATTCCCCAAAAAGTGGGCCAGAAGTGCGCGAAATCGATGCTTTTCTGTTTTGTTTTCTTTTTTTTTTCTTTCCTCATTTAAATGGTTAAGCTGGAGTGAAGGTAACGAACCGTTAACCGTACCACAAACTGGGAGGCGCTGAATGTGAGATTATGGCCGTTCTTCCGTAAAATGATTCTATGCACAAGGGAAAGAAGACGGAAGGAAGCTTCCTGTTTGTGTTAGAAAGTTCACCCTCGTGATTGGTAGGTCGCTAGAGCAGCTAGCCTTTTCCCGCTGGGTTTTAGAGACCACCGCTGTAGAAGCTGATGCCATTTCCCCGCAGATGTCATGGTTTCTTGCGTGACTGATTTTCTGCTTCCGATATAAATCATGCGCACCCTGTCGTAGGCGACGATTGAATTTAGTTAAGCGAGCGACTGCATTTAACCTTCACTCGAACCTCCACTCAAATCACGTCTGCCGCGCTCGTTTGTGTCCCTTCGTAAATTTGGGTTGGCTTCGCCTTGTCAAACGTCTTTTAACGGCGGTGCACGCTTTACAGGAAAGCTTATTTGGATTCGGAAAGGGATTGCGATTTCTTTCGTTTCGTTTCTTTTAACGCGACAGCGTTAAGAGGCCCGTGTCGCAAAAAATTCGGCGTCGGACGCAAATTCGGCAAAAAGAATCTCGAACTAAATTACGAACCGCGCATACCCAACTGCTCTTCCACCACCAAACTTGCTCATACCTTGTCTTTCATGATTTACAAACGTATTCTTGGAATTTTGAGAACGGCAGCCCACAAACAAATGTAATGAAAAAAAAAAGCCGACAGTGCATATCTTTTATGTTAGCCCTACTTAGACGGAAATATTAAAAGTGTGAAACAGTAACAGGAGATCTACCCACGCAAGAGGCCGCGTTTCTACCAGAAAGTTTGCCTTCGTGCGTAGCCTTCGCCGCCAGCGTTTCCCGGTAAACGTTACGGTTACGTAAGCTGCAGTTGCCGGGAAGCATGAAAAGCAGTCAGGGGCCTTTGAATGCTATCGCGTTACACTTTTAAAGGCGAAGCTTAAGCGTCCTCCAAATTTTGTTTCGTTTTATTGTGACAGCAATATACGGACACACCAGGCGCATTTCTGCCGTCGCTGTCGCCGTCGCTATTTTCTACTACTAATTTTCTATCGCAACCAGTGCTTTGCCTTTCGGGCGGGACTGGGACTGTTTACGGCTTCTATGCTAGAGTAAATTTATTTTCATTCATTTTGCACTCTTTCGAACTTTTGATGCCATTTTTAGAGATTTCATAATGTTCCAGGACCCCCCCCCCCCCCCCCCATCATTGGTGCGGCACTCTAATCTAAATGTAGTTCATCGAAAGAGCCTATGGCTTCAACGACACGGTGGTTATACTTTGTTTGTTTGTTTTTGTTTGTTTGTTTGTTTGTTTGTTTGTTTGTTTGTTTGTTTGTTTGTTTGTTTGTTTGTTTGTTTGTTCTCTGTAGTATTTGTCTGTGTGACCATCAGCATCCTACCCTCGGTCATAAACCAACCCTACAAGTTAGAAACGCACTTTCAAGGTCGGCGCCCGCGGAACGCCGCTGCAAAAAAGCTGCTGCTACTTCTACTACTCGTCTTTTTTTGTTTTTTTTTCGGCCGCCCACTCACAGGCCACAAATCACAGCGCCGCTTCCGCGGCGCTTCTCTCGCTTCTGCCTCTTTCTTTGCGCGCCCGTACGCGTGCCTTTTTCCTGGACGGCCGCAGCAAAAGAAACGGGGAAACGCCGAGACCCTAAGAAGCAAGTGTTTGCGCGAAATGGGATTCCAGGCCGACGATGGGATTGCGTGGCGACGCGCCGCTGCCGTCGCGTTGCCAGGCGCCCAGCGGCGGCCTCGCCGGCGCGTCGCACGTAATCCTCTCCGTGGGCTTGCCGCTCGCGACAGTGATCTTGCGAGGCGTCGGATTCCACGTTGTCGTTGACTGCGAGCAGCCGCTGGTTGCCTCGCAGCTGGTAGACGGCGACGGCATCGGTGGCTTTGCTATGTCGCTTCGTCGGGCCTCGCATAGCGGCCTTGGTCAGCTAAATTCCACTTCGCCGAAGCAAGTCTGTTTCGTCGATTGTTCGTTTGTTTCCGCGCACCCTTGAAGAGGACAAATTGGTGTACCGGGATGCCACTCTCTTATTAGTGCGCGGATTGGACACGCGATTGAATCTATTCGCTCAGCGCGACATGGCCTGCTATGACACGTTTTAGAGAGAGGAAATGGTGGTTCCTCAAGTTGAGGCAGGCACCAGAAACTGATCCTGTTGGAATTCAGATAATCAGTGAGAAAGATCTAGATCTTTCTCACTGACTACGTAACTACGTAACTAACCTCTTTTTCTTCTCTCTCGAGAGAGAAGAAAAAGAGGTTAGTTACGTAGTCTGTACACAGTTTTTTACCCTGCAGGTGGAGAGAGGAATGGGAGATTGAAACAGAGAGCAAGAGAAGACAGACACCCAGGGGAGACATGTGCACTACACAAGGCGCGAATTATTTTCACTGGCGTGCAGTAAGAGGCTGCTTCAATATTTGGCTACGTTCCCGTCATTTCATAAATGCTCGCTTTCTTAATTATGTTCCTTTGGGCCTCTTGTTGAAAACATTTTACTGCATTTTGAGGGTACTCAACTATATTGAGCACTGGAAAAAATTATTGGCAGTCTTTCTGCTACACAATAAATGTTGTAACACTGTAATCCCATTGCAACGCCTGATGCTAACCATGTGTATGTGTGGAAGGCGCCTCCCGGTGTTATCTTGAAAGCGGAACTACTTGCTAGAACGCGCACCCCGCTTAAACGTATATTAGCTGTGGTGTTCATAATGCGTTCGTTCGTGAGCTTCTCTCTTAAATTATTTACTAATGCAGTAATACACAACAGCGGCATTGATTTGTCTTATTATTATAGGAGGCTACAGAAGTACATGATTCATATATGCGTATGTGTGTAACATATAGTGCTTCAAAACAGCTCGATATCAAGCGCAATAACGTAACTGCATTGTGATGTGATCAAGAGACGAAGAGTAGCTGACGCCGTTTAAAAGCGCCATTTTGTCATATCTCAATGAAACTACGGGAACAGCAAACGGACACAAAAAAAAAACAATAATAAGAAAGATTCGCGCTCCTCGGCAATCAATGTGCCTTGTTCAGAAACTCTCTGTTGAATTTCAGTTCTTTCTTCCTTACTTTTAACAGCTTGCCAGTTTTATTTAGAAGCTCAAGAGGCACTCGCACTGATATCTACTTTCGTGAAATAAATCAAAACTTCAATTTACCAAGAATTTTATAGCGGAGGCAGCGTTTAAAATTCGCTTTGACGTGTGTCTCGTCTGCCTTTCACTAGGAAACGTGCGCTGCGTAGGCGTGGGCCCTTAGTGCGTCTGACAGCCGTCCTTTGTGTGTGTGTGTGTGTGTGTGTGTGTGTGTGTGTGTGTGTGTGTGCGTGTGTATTATATATATATATATATATATATATATATATATATATATATATATATATATATATATATATATATATATATATATATATATATATATATATATATATATATATATATATATATATATATATATTTCCCCTTTCCTCCTTCTCTTATCGCTGCCGTCATCAGCAGCACATGCCTTCTGCGATCGCGAAGCGGAATGCTCGTCTCGTACGCGCTGCTATTGACGTTTGCCAGCTCGTCTAGGGTGGCTCTAAGGGCGCCGCAAGCGAAGGAGAAGCCAAGAAAAGGCACGCGCTGACGAGCCGTCTACATCGTCAGAGGAGACTGCCAGATCTCGCGAAAGCGTGTGGCCTCTCGGCGAAGGGATGAGGAAAGAACGGAGGAGGCGGGGGGGCCTGGAAAGTGGGCGATGTGGACAAAAGCCAATGAGCGTGCTAGATAGAAGAGAACAACACGAATAAGTACGGAGCCGCCTCTGCTGTATCGTTATGCGACCCGGAATTTGATTAAGGATCCTCATGCGGGAAGCCTCCTACGTGCCGCGGTGGTGCTTCCCCCCCCCCCCCCCCCCGCCCCGATTTGGATGTCGTCCTTCTTCAAAGATTAGAAATACGTGCGGGACGTCTGCTGATGCGACGACCTTTTCGTTGATTCGCGATTTTTTTTTCTTTTTCCGTCCCTTTCTGCGCACTGCGCTTTCTTTGTTTTATTTATCTTTCCTTTCTTCCCTAGCGTCAAATGAGGCTCCTTGACTAAGCCCCTCGTTTTTCTTGCCGCTCGCCGCCACAATCGCACGTGATGTCCTCGAGGTAGAATGTTGGTCCTGGTGCGCTGCAGATAGAGAAGGGACGTCGGCGAATCGGAAAAGAAAGGGGAGGGGTAGGCAACGTCAGGGTGGGGATCGGGGAAAAGGGGATGCACGGGAGGGTGAGTCGTTTTGCCATCATGTATTCAGCGAGCTTTTATGTGTCGTAAGGAGTGGTTGCGATGGCTCGACTACTGGAGTAAGAGTTTGGTCAGTAAAAGGAGCTTGGGTTTGTTCACGTTATTGTCGGCGTTGGGACATTCTAAAGAAAGAAGCCGGTCTTTTTGTTATCTTTCTTTTCTGCTATAGCCGCAGTGCTTCGTCTGAGCACTAAGCTCGGGCTGCTGGGCGTAAATGCTGACCTTATGCTGATGATTGCCTTCTTTTCATCATTTGCTTTCTTCTTCTTTAGTCATTTCAACAGTTCCATCTAATTGTATATACTCCTGAAAGGGCAAGATTTCTCCGATATGTTGGATTTGGTTTTCTTTGACACTACGCCCCCCCCCCCTCCTACATGGGTGGATTTCATTCCGTAAAAACCAATTTCTCGGTTGCTACCAAAGCGTGTTTTTCAGTCTAGACAGTGCGGATTAGGGTCGAGGTCTCCTACTAATTTTCCTATTGCGGTCTGCTACTACGAGCTTTCAGAATGCGTGGGACCGTGTGGGCGCTGTTTGCGGCCACAGTGAAAACTAATTGGATGGACGCATACCTTCGCACTTGTCTTTTCTGTAGGTTAAAGTCCATAGATTGAATGTTTTGTAATTAAAGGTCACGTAGATTGAATGTATAGTAAATATTATTTTCTGGGGTAAAGTTAAAGCAATAATGAAGAAACAAGATAACTGACCTCACGTAAAATAATTTTAAGCATGTTTTTACAATTAGAACAACACAATAACACGCGGAAGCATTGAGCGTTTAGCGGCTGGGCCAGGGCAAGAAAAGGCCTCATAAAAGCACACTCTCCAACAAATTGGTTAGCGCATTCACTTTCAGGTACATAAAAGATTGCTAAGGTTGTGTGGCTGTGTATGAGAGCAAGAACAGCGCGTTCTTACCCAAGGCAGTGGCGAAAATGTGTTTTTTAGAGGGCGGAGATGGTAGAGGTGCAGTGGGCGCGTACTTGACCAGAGACTGGGGAGGGGGGGTTAGGGGGAGGGACTTGCAGGCTACATACTAGTAGACGAATTTCACGGGGCACTTCCGGTGTGACCTCCCCCCCTCCCTCCCCCTACACTGACCGAAGGCGTCAGGACTGGAGAGTTCTTTCTGTCTAGAACTAGGAGCAACACCCCTCCCTCCCCCTCCCCCCCTGTTGAAAAATAATGTGCATTGATGGCAAGGGCCGACCACCGCGGTGCCAAAGAGAAACTTTTAAGGCGCAAGCCTTGAGTGGCTCCTTATAATGGCTCCTACCTAGAAAACGCGGCGTCCAGTCGAGTGGTACAAAAAACATCAGCAGCATCAATGGTTCACACTCCCGTACGCGAGCAAATATGCAATGGCTCGTACCCCCTTAAGGCATAGGCTGGAAGAGCTCGGCAAAGTGAAGCGAACAGTGCGTACATTCATTCAAATCACCCATACAACACACAGGACAGCATGCGTTTCAATAAAGAAGAAGCTCAAAACAAACATCCGAACTATCACTAAAGCATTGCATGCCGCCCTCGGAAGTACGCTACGGCCAAGGATGCTGGCCAAGCAAGAAACGAGGTGCGACGTGCGAAGCGGCGGGAGCAAGTCGTTTGACCGCGAGTGTTGTTTTCCGCTGTTCAGAGGACGCAACGTGAAGTCGAAGAGAAACGAGTCTGACATCACTATACGAGCGCGCGAAGCGGCAGCTAAGCGTCGAAGCCGAGTCGAAGATGCCGAACTGCGAAAGCAGCAACGCGACTATGCGGTACTGCAACTTCGAGTGGCGGCCGAAGCTCGCGGACAACGACTTGCCGCACGTTTACTTCACATTGCGGCTCGCTATGTCTTGCAAGAAGTCTGACCCCTCCGATCGTATAGCCTGATGCATAATCATGTGTACAGCGGGCTTTCGTCTTCACGTGTTACGGGAGTGTAACATGCCGCCGAACTATGTAAAGTGGAGGCTGTCTGCTGCGATTTGACACTTATGATCGGGATAAGTCATCCGTGACTGCTTTTGTGTATCCCTTGACGACCCCTTAATAAAAACGTTGTCTGTGGCTCCAACGGAGCGTTGCATATACCCCTCTTGTTGGTGCCGCTACTTCACTGTAAACGTGCCTCTACACAAGAGAAACAAGCAAACAAGCAAACAAACAAACAAACACAAAGGACACTGCTCCACTATCTGGCGCGCTGTTCTCTTTCAAAAGCGCCGCTTGCTGTTCCTCCGAAATGCGTGCGCCACGTGCGTCGGCCTAAAGTCGTTCGTCTCCATTTCTTTCTTGGCCTTTGCCGTTCCTCTTTCAAGTAAAGGAAGAAGAATAAGAAAGATTTGGAAGTGGGGTGTGTGCTCTCCTTCCTGGATTCCTCACGGCTTCCCATCTTTCTTTCGGACTTTCTTGCTATAATTCGACCTTGATGTGCTATTATTCTCTTTCTTCTCTTTCTTTCTTTCTTTCTTTCTTTCTTTCTTTCTTTCTTTCTTTCTTGCCTTCCGTCCTTCGGCTTTTGTTCGCAGCTTCTGCTGCTCCACGTCTCTGCGTAACGTCAGCGTGCCGCGCGCCACTGTGTTTGTGATACGTGACCGGCTGTGGCTGCTGTACGCCGCGTCGAGTTTTATTTTGCGGCGTTGCTGCCCGAGTAGCTGCTGCAGGAGCTGTTTTTCTTTTCCGGCGCTTCGGCAGTGCAGCGAGAACAGAGAGAGAGAGAGAGAGCTGGGAGGGGGCGGGCGCTCTCGTTATGCTTCGACTGCGGCACCAATTTTTCACAGACATGCGAGAGAGCCTGGCGACGACGTCGTGGTCGTGCTCGTCGTTTTCAAAAGGGGCGGCACCCCGTCGTCGAGTTTCGAGTTCCGCTTCTCCAAAGCGCCTTCCTGTGCAGCGACTCTCGCGCGAGCGTTGAGCGTCGCCTTTTGTGTGGCGCCCTGTTCCTCTTCACTCTTCCCTTCCTCCTTCCTTTCCTCGACGCACTCTTCCCTACGCCAACCCATGCAGCCGCGTGGCTGTTCCGTCGCTCTCTCGAAACCTCGTGGCTTTATCCCTTTCCTCGGCTCGTTGTTTCCTGCTGCGAAGGCAGCTTCTTTCGTCTCATTGCGGATGGCGTCTTTGCGTCGCTTCTATTTCTTTTTTTTTTGTCTCCGCGAGTTACTCTTCGACGCACTTGCTTCGCCTCTCTTCTTTTGCCCTTCACCACTGCCATTTCGACTCAGATATATTTATTATCTGAGATGCCCGCAACGAAATGAAGGTGGCAAGTTATATACTTTAAACCAATTTTTCATTCTGTTTCGAGTAGTGTAGAAGGGGTCGACCAGCCCATGTGAGAGCGGCGGAACTGAACATGCACCTGAGTCTGCATAAAGCGGAAGTTCAAAGACTGAGATGAAGATGTGCTTCAGTCAACAGTCCGGGAGCCCACATTCCTTTCCCTCCTAATCACCAACAGCGGCCTAGAGCCGTCCCCTTCCTTAACATAAAGGTTTTATTCATTCATTCATTCCTTCTTTTATGGCCTTTGCTTGAACTTCTTCGACCCCTTTCACAATATGTTTACGTTATAATGAATGAATGAATGAATGAATGAATGAATGAATGAATGAATGAATGAATGAATGAATGAAACAACCAGTGTGCTACCCTACACAAGGAAACGCAGGAAGAAAGGAAATCCACATGACCTCAGCCGCTCACAATCAGCGCAGGCGATCACAGCGCAGGGTCACGTGCAGCGCAATGAACACTTATGAAGGCTAAAGCCGTTTATGCATGCTTGTTGCCCTTTGTAATTGCAGCAGTACCTGCGATTGCTTACGAGATCGGCATTCGCAGTTAAGTTGCTTTGGCAATAAACAAACTTGTTCAAATGCAAATGAGATCCCTAAGAAGTGCCTGGTGAAACCTTAAACACGGTAATTATTTACCAGACTTGCAATGAGTCTTGGTACATCGGGCTGGTACCGCAGCAACCGGCGAAGAGCTTTCTCTGAGTTCCCAACGTTGTTCACATGCATATCGCACGGGCTTCAGCGTTCTCCGTTTAGACTCCACCGTCAGGTAAACATTTCATTCAAGATTTCTAGCAGACATTCAGAGGTTCGTTCTCAGTCGACGCTGTTCTGCATGCTGTTAGATATGGAGCTGGTTCCTGCGATTACTTCGAGTTCCCCAGACCACGTCGGATTGCAGCACAGCTAATTGAGGAATGCAGAAGCCGGAAAGCGCATTCCAGAGAAGCGGCCTAGCAAACAAGTTTAAGGCATCAAGTTCACGTGCCAACAAGTTCGTGCATCACCGGGAGCAGGTGGGCATCCGACAATGAAGCAGGTGCACGGGCGCCCCCCCGCTCCTTCTCCAGCCTACAAGTGGATTGCCAGTCTGCGAGGCAAGACAGCAGAGAGCCCCGCCAGGTGTGACCCCACTCCTTCTCCAGCCTACAAGTGGATTGCCAGTCTGCGAGGCAAGACAGCAGAGAGCCCCGCCAGGTGTGACACCACGACACGGGCGCCTACCATTGGCTGAAAGTGGCGTCATCGGAGTGGACTCTCCCATTGGTCAGACATGACGTGACTTGCAGTGCTCGAAGGGCTTATAAGAAGCCTTCCAGAGAGACCTGAGATTCTGGGACATTCCCTGATTCCCTGATTCACCTCTCTCGAACTTCTTGCCGCGGGCCGCAGCGTCCGAGTTGCTGCCGGCCCGTAATGACTGTACGAATGTTACTTGTCGCTCACCTCCTTGTATATAATGTAGAATAAATCCCTCCCAAGTTTTGGGGTTCTCAACCCCTACATCTGGTTGGCAGCGGTAGGATCGCCTCCGAATGCATCAGCTGGTGGCAGCGCTACGGATCAACCTTCGTCGAGAAAGATCATAAGGAACCGGGAAGAACGAAGAAGAGAGAGCCTTCGTCGAAAGAGGTCCGAAGAAACTGGGAGTAGCGAAGAAGGAGCGAGCCTTCGACCCAGGGTTTCCGGAGGAACCGGGAACAGCGGACGAGCGAACCGGATGGCAGGGTGCTGCAACCGTAAGTGAGCGCGTGGTTTTTTTCCTTATGATTCGCCAGACTCAAAGGTTGTGTGTTCAATTTTGATAGTTCTGGGAATCGGGAATTTGTTGCATTGTGTGTTTGCACAAATTAATTAAGGAAAACAGTTTTAACCACCTGTCGGGGCAGCTGCCATGGATCTTAGAAGGTTGACGAGGTTAGACTTGTTGTTGGTGTGCGACGATTTGGGAGTTGAGGCGGACGAACGGATGGAAACGCCAGCTATCATAAAGGCGATTAATGATAGTGGCAACGATGACAAAAGCATTGAGCTTGCTTGGGAAGTGATACAGGAGCCACGGGAGCGTGTGCGTCGTGTACGTTTGCGAGAGCGTCGTGAGCTTAGGAGTGAGCGTCAGCGTGAAGAACGCGAGAATGAACGGAAGCAGGAGCTTCAAGAACTTACTCTTAGGTGTGAGCGTCACGGACGTGAGAATGAACGCGAACGTGAGCGAGAGGAAAAGTATGAGAGAGAGAAGGCAGCACTGATCAAAGAGATACAGCATTGTGATCAGTTATTGGCACAGAGACAACGGCTGTCTGAGAATTCTGTAGGTAGTACAGAGCGAAAGAATGAGCAAGTGTCTAGCGGACTTTCGCCAAAAGCCGATGAGAAGAGTAGTGCCTGTGAGAGTGGCTGCCGATTCATAAGTGAAGGGAAAAGGCTAGCTGCTAACGATGCCTTAGTGGCAACAGAGGCCGTTAAAGGCCAGAGTGAGAGCGACGAGGTGCTGTGCCAACAGATGACTGTAGAGACAGCTAGGCCAGCTGCGAACAAATTGGCACAGTTACCGCGTGTGTGCGTCGCTGGTAATGTTAGCGAGGTTGCTAGCGAAGAAAAGGGTACTGTTGACGCGACAGACGCGAGCACCCATGTAGAGCCAGATCTGCGTGCGGAAGTGAAGTGCGAGCTGAGCGATGCAATTGAGAGTAGTTCTCGGGGTGGCGAGCTCCGTAGCTCACGAGAGAACAACTGCATTGTTCAGGGATCGGTGCGGCTCTCCGCCAGTCTAGATGGCCTAGATATGGATGATTCAGTTGTTAATCATTCGGACTGTGCGCGTGAGACAGCGAGCGATACCGACGGGCTGTGTGCCGATGCACAGCGTGAGCTGGGCAATGTAGCAGAGGGCAGTTCGCAAGAGTGCGAGTTGTCTTACTCGAGTAAAGCCTGCTGCATTGTGCCAGAGTCGGTTGGGCTGTCCGCCGGTCGAGGCAGAGAGAGTGTTTATTTAAGTGAGAATCACTCAGACTGTGCGGGTAAGAGACCGATCCGGGCCGACGAAATGTGTACCGGCCAGCACGAAGCACGAGGCGACATGAAAGTGAGTGCGAAGAGAAAGCGCCGTAAAAAGAAGCGCGTTAAAGACCGAAAGTCGGTAATTAATGTAGCGCCGCCAAAGATGGCGAGAAACCCAAAAGGGCAGGGCGCGAGGAAGAAGGTGCGGTCGTCTAGGACGATGTTGACGCATCCAAAATGGTCGAGCCACCGGTCAAAGGGGGACCGCGAAGAATGTTCTGCGCGGACGCGGACAAAGGGCACGGGGCAGTTAATCTCCTCGTCGTTCCGTAGTTCTTTTCATAGCTCAGCGTGCAGTTCGAAGAAACGCAAGGTGGCAGGACGAGACCAGGTGGGGAGTAGCGACGCGGTCAATCGAGTTCGTGTTGAAAGCGGGGCGCGGGGACGCAAATTGGCACGAGACCGTAACGTCTTGGGGGAGCTGATAGTTAGTCAGCCCTTTTGTTGTTCCGCGGCAGCCAGAGTAGCTTTCAGACCACGCCCACCGCGGGTTCGACTCAAAGTATGAGTCAGACGTAAGCGTTTGGAAAGGGAGGCCAAGAGCCCTTCCGTAGTAATGAAGTGTTTGCTTTTTATTTTTGAGCATCGGAAAATTTCGCGATTTGAGACTAGAGTTTCTTTCAATATGTAAACGTATGAGCTTTGTTTGTGTTTTCGTTTGAGAAGCTCCGAGATTTGAAAGATGCGTTTTAAGTAAACATGTAGTCTCGCGAGATGCTCATTAATAAGTAGATAGGCTTTTTTTGTGTCTGTGTGTGAGTAACCTGAAGGTCAAGGTTATCGTTGAAGGGCCTATCGTAAAGCGCGTGTGTTTTAGTTAACCTTCGTTCTTTTTAAGTGTTTTTGAATTTTCTAAGGTTAAGCGCGTAGATTTTCAGTGAGTGCATGATTTGCACGGAGAAGCGTTCTTAGTTCCATTAGCGCGTGTCCTGTGTGGACGGAAGGAAGCAGATTGATGACTGGGTTGCTCGTGTGTGTCGAGGGCAGCCGTATTCTGACCTCTATTATAAGTACGCGTGGAACGAGTTATTAAAAGACGCATTAGTTTAAGGGTTCTGCGGAGTGTGTAAGTCCCGCAAGTTTAATTGTTCGTTTATGTCACGTGTCCTGTAGGACTTTCAGGGAAGAAACGTGAGTAAGCGTAAATGAAAAGTTTGCCTACAACGCAAGTACGCGTTCTGTTTAGTGACCACAAGGCTAGTGCGCTTGTGATTACGTACTTGTGAGGTTGACCAGATTGTTCAGTGGCACCAATACGTGCGATAAGTACGCCACTGCGATAGATTGGAAACATGCTGTTCGTGTAGTTAGGCCACTTATGTTATGTTCGGCTGTTTTCATTTGTTGTTTGCATCGTCAACGACCCTTTTGTTTTGCAACAACAATAGTACTCTGGTCTTGTCGGCATTCGGGGAGAAATGGATAGCGGTTTGGAAGGGTGGTTGGAACTGTTTTGTCGAAATTGGGGAAATAAAAGATCAGGGTTGATTTTGACTCAGTAATAGTCTGGCGAGTCAGGGGTGAAGAGCCTGCGCTTACGCGTGGTGCAGCGCTGTGCTGTTTTGTTTGTTTGACGTTTGTTCTCCAGGGCCCAGGATCCCGAGGGTTGTCAAACGAGGCTCGACCCCAGTACCCTGCAGCTTCTATCAGCGTTCCTCATGGCCAGCGAATTGAGTTCACCGGCCATTCAGAACTACCGGGGCGAGGACGAGCTGTTAGATATGGAGCTGGTTCCTGCGATTACTTCGAGTTCCCCAGACCACGTCGGATTGCAGCACAGCTAATTGAGGAATGCAGAAGCCGGAAAGCGCATTCCAGAGAAGCGGCCTAGCAAACAAGTTTAAGGCATCAAGTTCACGTGCCAACAAGTTCGTGCATCACCGGGAGCAGGTGGGCATCCGACAATGAAGCAGGTGCACGGGCGCCCCCCCGCTCCTTCTCCAGCCTACAAGTGGATTGCCAGTCTGCGAGGCAAGACAGCAGAGAGCCCCGCCAGGTGTGACCCCACTCCTTCTCCAGCCTACAAGTGGATTGCCAGTCTGCGAGGCAAGACAGCAGAGAGCCCCGCCAGGTGTGACACCACGACACGGGCGCCTACCATTGGCTGAAAGTGGCGTCATCGGAGTGGACTCTCCCATTGGTCAGACATGACGTGACTTGCAGTGCTCGAAGGGCTTATAAGAAGCCTTCCAGAGAGACCTGAGATTCTGGGACATTCCCTGATTCCCTGATTCACCTCTCTCGAACTTCTTGCCGCGGGCCGCAGCGTCCGAGTTGCTGCCGGCCCGTAATGACTGTACGAATGTTACTTGTCGCTCACCTCCTTGTATATAATGTAGAATAAATACTCCCAAGTTTTTGGTTTTCATCCCGAAGTCCCGTCCTCCAACCCCTACAATGCATACTCATCAAACAGTTTGTATAGATGTGTTGAAGTGTGTTAGGCACGATACGAAAGCAAAAAGAAACAGAATACCGCTTATGACGTTTGTCTCCTGTGGTTTCTTATTTCTGTGCCTTCATCGTGAGGATCCTGGACTCGTGCATCGAATTCGTGTCCAATATGTCAGGACGGTGAACCCTACCTACTTTCCCTTTGTGTATATTTCGACAAAAGGTTGGCTTTACCTCTTTTTTTGTATGCTTTCTATGAGTGAGAGACCGTGCAGCAAACTCTCGAAAGTGCAAATTTTTCGCCAAGCCTTCATCGGCAGAAAAATTGCAACAAGTCGCAGAAGCATCCCTTTCTCTCGCCACCTTGCCTCACAGTCCCCTCGTTCTATATTCGCTTGAGGGGCTTCCCCAACGAGAAGCGCCAACACACAGTTTCACTAATTCCGTGCACTTCAGCCAAGACTGTATAGGGTTCACGTCAGCCTACGAGTGACGAGAGCCGGCTGCGTGTTCCAGAGAAGGGAGCACGGCTCTCCCGTTGTACGCCGCTGATCCTTCCGCGAAGTTTCCGTTTCGTCGGCTTTGTGCGTAGGGAGATCACAGGCGGACAACGGATGAAGTATTCTTCTCGTTCTCTTTTCTGGTTGGCTAACGCGACCCATAGCGTTCGTTACACTGCACGAAGTTGGTAAGACGAAGCATAGACGCCGCATTAGGGACTGCATTGTTGCGCCAGTGCTTCGCGCGCCGACCCTGTCCGCCTTATTGACATTCAAAGCGTCCGGCCTGCCCCCCGTGTTACGCCACACAGGCCTTCCGTGTCGCAACCTCACTCGCTTGCCTTTTCTCTTTGTTTTGCGGGCAGCGGCCAGCAGTGAGGAGCTGACACGTGTGAACAGGCGCCAGATGTAATTAACGTGCGACAGGCTCCTCGGAGTGACCCTTACGTCAATGGCTTTATCGGGAATGCCTGCGGCCCCCGTCTAGGTCTTCTCTGCGCCTGGATGGGGAGGTGGAGAGGGAGAGCGAGGCTGTGTTTTGCGTTTCAGTGTTGTTTGCATCTGAAGGCTTTCATTGAGATGGGTGCAGGGGTATGCTCCAACGCGTTGAATTTCTCGGCTTGATGAAGCGCAACCGCCTGTGGACTATTGCATGTTTGCACTTGCGTTGACTGCTTTCTGACTGCCTGCGCTGATTGCTTTCCTTAGAGGAAAGTTAACCTTTCTGGGGTTCGAAGAAACGGTAAATAAAAAAAAAGAGTCTCAGTTTCGTCCGAAAGGTGAAGCATCGATTACGCTATGAAATTATCAAACAGTTATACGAAGTTACGGGTAGTAGTTTCATCGGCCGTGTAAACTTGTAAACGTTCGCTTTCAAACTAAATTAACAAGCATGGTGTCACGCGCGCGCATAAGCAAACATGAACACTTCTTACTCGATGACCGCGGACACTCGCCGTCAGAACGCTGGCGGGAGGAAGCGCGGAAGCAGCAGCGAGCGAATTGACCTTCGTGCTGCCTCTCGCTTCAACGCGTACGAAGCGTCGAGAACACGCTCGGCGCACCGTGATCTGTCCCCCTTCGCAAATCGCTTTCAAGATGGGGCCCGCGCAGCCGTGTTCAACCGTGCCATACGCAGCCGCCGCCGGAGCAGAACGGCCCCACTCCCCGGTGCCCTGCGCGCGATGGAAAATGGCCCACTTCCTTCCAGCCTTCCTCACCTTCGCACGCTTTCTCTCGCACACACAACGCAACGGCGCGCGGTCACGATCTTATTGCACTTGGGCTCATCGCATGGGCTTTATACGGAACATAAAACTGACGCCAATGGCGACGACGACGGCGGAAATGTGCCCGGAGTGTCCGTATAATTGCTATCGCAGTACAAATCGTAAAGGAGAACCTTTGGGAACCTTCAGCAATAACAGCTTGTTGAAGGTGCACTCATATTGAAGACTGAAAACATTTTGTCTGATAACGACAGGGAGAACATGAGCATTGTTGTCGTAGTAGTCTCTTCATTTTCGTGTTTATTTTTTTTTCTGCTTAGCGCACCAAGCGACTACTTAAGAGGCCAATACCAAAGAAACGTTTCACAAAAAAAAAACATGGATTCGCGCCGAGAAAGCGTTATGCAAGAATTCTTTCTGAGTGCCTAACGGTGAAGTATTACCTCGCCGTGGCCTTTCGTAATGGTCCATGATGGTTTTCTTTTTCTTTCTTTTTGTGAGCTCGCAACGCTTTCTGCGTGATCCTACGTGCACTGTATACATTGTTATCGGGCAGATGCGTGCTGGAAACTCGTTACACTTTGTATTTTCAAATAATGTCGCAAGCTCACATTATCCTCGTAGCCACGTAGTCTTTTTTCCCCTTTATTATAGAAGGCAAGAACAAGGTGAGCAAAGTAATTACCGCTCTCAATACCCTGAGCCCGCATTCGCCTAAGTCTTCTTGCGCAATGACGTCTCCTAATTGGGCGTTGTTAGGGATCGCGCCACTGGCAATTTAGCTATCAGCATAACGACGACACCATCGCCGCGGCAGCGGTCGATTGCGGAAAGCGCTTATCGGCTAGAATATTTGTGAATATAGGGCAATACATTTGCATTTTTTAAAGATACGAGACGACCTCTACGAGACGTTTGTACGTGAGTGCAATAGGAGATAATCCGGCAATGCAATCACTGTCATCGGAATCTTAAATGTCGAGACACGGACTTGTCGACAGACGATCCGGATTATCCGGTGCTCGTTTTATCTCAGATATTCATAGTCATCAGCCTAATTTGTGTCCTACTGTAGGATGAGGGCATCTCTCAGTAATATCTAATTACCTATGTGTTGCGTCACTTGGGTCCATCCTATACCTGCAAGTTTCCTAATCTCGTCACCCCCAACTCGCACTGTACGCGCTGTGCGTGCTGTGTTGTACTGCGCTTGCCTTGCCTTTGTCACTTCATGCTGTTATAGTAATAGTCAAGCGGTTATCTGTTCTTCGCATCATGCGACCTACAAGCTCCCATTCCTCCTCTTACTCTCAATTATGGTATCAACTGCAACCCTAATGTGACGTGGCGGCCGCACCGAATCAATAGCCCGTCCTGGCGCTGATATCTGTGGTTAGACTACTTATATGCCTTGTGAATTTTGTTATAATTTATGCAGTGCTTGTTGTTTTTTCCACCTTGTTTTCTCTCTCTCTTTCTTCTTTTTTCCTAAGTAGTGTTTGGGACCCATGAGATGCCGGCCTCATAATTTTTCTTCACTTAAAACAAAATTTTGCTTTTTAATCCACACCACCGCTATCCTCCTGATTACTTACGTTTCGCTTATCATTTGCAATTATATCATTCGATGAGCCATCATCAGCTTCTGTCAAGTTTATTCGCTTCCATCCAAGTTTCAGCTGCATTTGAGTTTAACGGCCTTAAATTGCATTATCTGCGCCACCTAGCGCTTAGCTTTTCTGTTTTTCTTGCACCACGTCAATGCATTGATCAGGCGCCCGCATTTTGGGTTTTACTCCAATATATTCATTATTCTTGCGCATTTTTCTTGACTTTCACGAGCGGCGCGAACGCGAGATTTATTGCGCCAGTTAAAAAGTGCGGCAGTACAATAAAAAGCGTACGAACTCGTTAAATTGAGATGTGTGTTTAAAGCGGGGGCCGAGAACTAAGGAAGGAACGTCGCGTGTCGCAACTGAAGATAAAAAAGGGCCCGAAGATCGATAGCTCTGCACATTCTGTTGCCGTTGTGCCTGTACTCGACAAGTTTTGCAAAGCGCTGAAGGCGTCTCCTTTAAATTGGCAACTCGTCTGGTTTTTTCGTGTCGCACGTCGTGCTATCTTCCCACCCTTCACTCTCCGTGACAGTGCAATGGACAAAAAAAAGAACGTAAGAAAGGGAAGCGTGGAACAGGCAGCCTGGACCGGGATTCTTGGCGTTGCACCACCCTATCGAACGCAGGTTCACTTGCGCGAGTCGAATTCACCGATGACGTTGCGCAAAGCGGCGGCCCCCTCCTGGGAATAGAAACACCTCGTCAGCCGAGACAGGGACACGAGATTCTCGCAAGCTGAAGACCCGTGAGGCGTCTGCCAGTCCCCGCAGTGCTGTCGAAACATTGAACAAATAACAAGATGTTTTCTAGCGCACCTCAAACACTAGTGGCTCCTTTATGTTGTCTACCTCGCGTGTGGTTGTTTCTTACGGCGAAGCTGTATACCTCTAGCATTTGTCGTCTCTGTGGGCCGTTCCCCGATTCCGGAGCCAAATGTAGTGCAACCGCAGGCAAAATTGAAGCGAAAAGTGTGCCTTATCCTTTCGAATAACACATACAGCTCATACCACATAGGTCGTTTTTATAAATAAAAGCGCAAAACACGTCTCGTGTCAACATGGTAGATGATAAGGCGGTAATTAACAATGCGAAGCGCAGAATGATTGATAACGGCATCGGCTTGTAACAGAGAGCATAACGTCATTACCCATATAAGATGTAAAGTGCAGGTTTGCGACAGCATGGTCTGCGAAACAGGACGTGACGTCACTACATTGCATATATACAAAGAGGGCGCGCCTAGTAAGGCATTGCATTTGTGCTGTGACAGTGCTATGGGAAGGCCACGTATAGCGAGGACTCCTGAAGAGCAGCGTGCATAGGAGGAGCGGCGAAGAGAACAGAGACGGCAAAGTGAACAACGGCGTCTTGCTCGAGCTATGGATGAACATCGTGTCCACGACGCTCAGCGCAATCGCCAAACGCGGCAGGATGATGATGAATGTTGTGAAGCCGAAAACGCGGTCAAATGACGAAGGTACAACGCTTCAAGGGTACAAATTCTAAATTTAAGGAGAAATTTATCGACGCAGAATTTGGGTTTAGTTGCTGTGTGTGTGACGTACTGTCTTTCCAGGTTAAGCGCATTTCGCTTGTCTCTGGCCCGCTCTTTGTAGGCGCACGAAGCATCGGCGCAAGGCAAGTCTCAGACCGTTGAAACGTATTTAATTAGTTAACGTGCACGTGACTGTCGCCGTGGGAACAATTTCAAGCCACGTCGCAATGGGTGATCGTTCTACGTGTCGTTTACAGCTTCGCTGTCCAGCCGCCTTTCTTTCTTTCTTTCTTTCTTTCTTTCTTTCTTTCTTTCTTTCTTTCTTTCTTTCTTTCTTTCTTTCTTTCTTTCTTTCTTTCTTTCTTTCTTTCTTTCTTTCTTTCGTTCTTTCTTTCTTTCAGAATTGTACCCAGAGGCCACCGCCTCGCGTGTCATTCTTTAGTTCTATCTATCGCTTATTGCGTGTCTGCCATGTTTTCTTTGTCATATTATCCGCCGCAACAACGTTGTTGAAGCGTCCCTGTGCTCCGAGTTGCCGAATAATTCGCTCTCGCGCTGCGATACGCTAGCCTTCTGGTTAGCCCAGTTGGTAGAGCGACCGCCCCGGAAAACCGCTGGTCCCAGATTCGATCCCTGGACCAGGACGAGTGTTTCTTCAGGTGCGAAGCTTTCTTCCTGAGAAAACTCTATTGGTTTCCTTTGTGGCTTCGTGCTATACTAGGATGGATAAAAAATTTTTACCTTTCGTGAACGTTTGTCCATCTCGCGAGCTGCCGCAGAACCGACTTGCCCATAGTTACGTAAAATGTGAAAATTCGCGAGAACTGGCCACCACAGAGAGAGCCCTGGCTATTTGAACTTGATCCAGGATATATCGCGCATGGCAGAGAAAGAGCAGCTTTTTCTTAAAAGCAAGGTCACAAGATAACTGTAACGAGTGTTGACGTGGTGTTTTGACATAAGCGCAAGTATTGGTTCATATTCATGGGGAGTTCGTGCAGAACACAGCTCCAATGTGCGCAGCGAGCTTTCTCTGACGTAAAGCTACCACCCCTACGTAAATTGCACTAATAATATCCGTACTGCTAAAGATACCATACTGGATTCGCCGTAAGTGTTTAAGGGTTGCAGCGACAGTTATGATGTTGTTGTTTTTAATTATTGTAAGAAGCTTTCTATCCTGATTTTATCATGATAATGCGCGTCACTTCGCTTGAAGCGCTTCTTCTCCGTGACACTGGCAGCTAAAAACACCTACTATACGTAAGATTTATTTGGAGTACTAAATTTAGTCGGGTAGCGATTGCCATTATTTATGTTAGTGCTTTATTCTTGACATTGTAGCATTCTTTCTAATGTCATTTGCCACGTTGAATTGCTTCTCGCAAACGTTTTAAGACTTCGATGTAAAGAGTTTGGTTCACTGTTGGACATGCAGGAGCATACTCATGGTAAATCACTCCTTTACTATCAAAGAATGCCATCGACATTGTCTTCATTCTCGAAAGTTGTCGTTCGACTTTTTCCGAGGCTGCCGATCCATTACTCCGCCATTCAGCAGTTTGACGCTTCGTGTGAGGATCACACTGGTAGCATCGACTGTCATCCCCTGCAATAATCTTTGGCACAAATGTGAGACCACGTCTGGCTCTATCCAATAGTTCAGGACAAATCCGTCGTCTGTTCTCTTTCTGATCGTATGTTAGTGAGTGAGGGACGATATTTCCATTAAGTTTCCGTTTCCCTAAATATTCGCGTGAAATCTTATTACACACATCACGATTAAAATTCAGTTCTCCTGGTATCGCACGCATAGTTACACGACCGTCTTCTTGCATCAACTGCCTTACACGCTCCGCGTTTGCATCGGTATGGGCTGTAGACGGGCGATCAACTCTGGGATCGTCTTGCACTGAATCTCTGCCTTCACGAAACATGTTGTGCCACTCGAAAACATGACTTCTTGAAAGTGCCTCGCCTGCATATGTTTGCTTAACCATGCTCCACGTTTCACTGTGGATTTTCCCGAGCTTAACGGAAAACTTCATGTTCACTCTTTGCTCACAATCAGCATCCATTGTGTCACCTTAACTAATGCGACACCAACCCGAATTGTGTGTTGCTAAGCACAATCCTGTCACCTAGTGAGTTTGCGTGGAAACCTGGTCAAGCTCATGTCAAGGAATAACACATGCCAGTAAAAAACAGTGATAAACAGTGATAAAAACAACATGCGTTCCTTTTTAGTGTTGCAAACTCAGAAATAAAAAAAATTGTCCTGGAACTTTTTTGACAATGGTTGTATTTTTGGACGAACTTCTGAAGCACTCCTGCATTTGAAGATTTGTGGTCGTTTAGTTTCATTTTCCTGCGCTGATGATGCATACCCACTGCGGGGGATTGGCCATGATTCGGATGGTATTCGGAAATTGCAGTTACCACTAAACTTATCAGGATTTTCAGAAAGAAATGAATGAACAATAATGCATGAAGAACTTATTTAAATGTCCCTGAAACAACTACAGATTCCTACGTAAGCTTCGTCATGAACGTCTCTTTTCGGAGTGTCAAAGCATCTTCTTCAAAGATTGGGAAAAAAGTCCCTGCTCCACACCTATTCTATCTATTGACGTCTCCGGCGCGAGGATTTCGGTCTCAAATTCTTTGCCTCAATATATCGCTCGCGCCTTCTTCCACAGCTGACTCTGATGCCGCTCATCATGCCAGCGTTCCCAAAATGAGTAGTATACCTCCGCATATGGATGTAGCTCTATTTCGTTAAAAAATACGCTAAATATTACTTTCTTGGCGTATTTTAATACCGAGAAGTTTGAGTGTTAATGCTATTGCAGACTATGAAAAAAGTCAGTGTTCATTGGAGCGGACTGGGAGAAGCTCATATCGCCGTCCTATTAGCACTATTCGTCTTGTGCTTTCATCACTTCGGCGCTTCTATAAGTGCTTCTTTTTTTATGCGAAGCATACTAGCCGCACAACCACGCTCTTCCTTGCTGCGCCGCGCGCGGCCGCGTAGCTACCATATGACGTCATAACAGCTGCAAAAGCGGAGGCTCAACTCGTGCGCTCGCTTGCGGCCGCGTAGCTACATAGCCGGGTCTCAGCTCGTGCGCTCGCCTGCATGAGTTGTTTCTTCGTCTAGCCGAACCAAATATAGCCAAGCAACAGCAGTTCACCAGGCTAAACAGTGGTTCAACAACTAAAATAAAGGCTAGTATATATGCTTCGCATCCTGGGCTTAACCTTAGCTAAGCCACAGCCATTCTTTTTTTTCTTTAATATTTCGATACTCATTAGAAAGCGGTCGATGCATAGTAGTTTGGCGCAGTTGCCTTGCAGTTGCGAGCCACAGGCGTGACGACCGAGCGGAGGGTTCGGCCGCCTAAATGCCTCGGAACGCCGTGACGTAAGGATGCTCGCCGCAACCCTCATCCTCTTCGCCGCCTGACATCGCCGGTTCGTACCGCGTCTGCCGACGACGGCCGCCATCTTGCGTCACCGACTTCCGCGGATCCGTCCGGTTGGCAGATCCACCGCTGGCTGCCATCGGCGTAAGGCCGTCGTCTCGTCCCGCCCGGCTCTTTCGGCGCGGATGATCTCTCTCCGCGTCTTCCCGCTCCCGCAACTCGGCATCCGATGCCTGTCTGTGTGTGTGCGCGCACGTTCTGACGTGCACGTGGGCTTTCGCAAGCCGGCCGGCTCAGGTTTCGATCGCTCCTGGCGGCGCCAATATTAGCGCGGGCTGTGCGGCGGATAGCCAGCACGCGTCCTTGACGAAGTCTCTTGAGCTCGTCTGGCCGCGTACAAACACCCGCCTCTCTTCTTTCTTTTTTTTTTCGTTTTGTGCGGGATATTGACTCGTTCGGAGGGCTAAGAGGATGGTAACAACGTGTGCGTCCGCCGTTCGGCATCGCTGTCATGGTTGCCCGTTGGGCAACCGCTGGAGGGCAGCTGCTAGGAACGGATAGAGATAGAGGCTCGCACACTTGGCCACATGGTCTGTCTGCCGCCTCCCCCCCTCCCCGTCATCCAATCTCGGCGTAGCAAAGCTTCCTTCCATCTTGCTCTTTCTTTTTGTCGCTCATTTTCTTACAGAACACAACTCAAGCCTAGCATAATGCGCATGTGACAAACGCTTAAATTTGAAAATAGTCAAACCTGTGCGAGCTTCTGGTTGTGTGAGGTTGTTAGGAAAGTCTTTAAGTTATCTCTGTGTCGTGCTGCATAAATTTTGCAGTGTGTTCAATGGGGCTGGTTGGTTCATCTTTAGAATAAAAACAGGAACAGCGCAACACAGGACGAGCGAGTAAACAGGACAGAGCCAAACTAATGCTCTCAGCAAAATTTATGCAGGAACAGCGCAACACAGGACGAGCGAGTAAACAGGACAGAGCGCTGTCCTGTTTACTCGCTCGTCCTGTGTTGCGCTGTTCCTGCATAAATTTTGCTGAGAGCATTAGTTTGTATTGGTAATCGTCCACCACGCTTTGTCATAACGCTTTGTGACTTTTTCTCTTTCGTTTCAAACGGCATGACGGCACACATAAGAGGAGTGTGAATGGTCTTACCGCAATTAGCTGTTGCGCTCGAGTGATCTACTGCTACTTGAGTACTGCCGGCGCCAAATGAAACGCGATCAGCGGAATGCGAGGTCGAAGCTTAACTCAATGAATAGGGCGCGCCGTCCAGTCATCACATCATCACCATCATCATCATCATCATCATCATCATCATCATCATCAGCCTGGTTACGCCCACTGCAGGGCAAAGGCCTCTCCCATATTTCTCCAACAACCCCGGTCATGTACTAATTGTGGTCATGCCGTCCCTGCAAATTTCTTAATTTCATCCGCCCACCTAACTTTCTGCCGTCCCCTGCTACGCTTCCCTTCCCTTGGAATCCAGTCCGTAATCCTTAATGACCATCGGTTATCTTCCCTCCTCATTACATGTCCTGCCCATGCCCATTTCTTTTTCTTGATTTCAACTAAGATGTCATTAACTCGCGTTTGTTCCCTCACCCAATCTGCTCTTTTCTTATCCCTTAACGTTACACCTATCATTCTTCTTTCCATAGCTCGTTGCGTCGTCCTCAATTTGAGTAGAACCCTTTTCGTAAGCCTCCAGGTTTCTGCCCCGTAGGTGAGTACTGGTAAGACACAGCCATTATACACTTTTCTTTTGAGGGATAATGGCAACCTGCTGTTCATGATCTGAGAATGCCTGCCAAACGCACCCCAGCCCATTCTTATTCTTCTGATTATTTCTGTCTCATGATCCGGATCCGCAGTCACTACCTGCCCTAAGTAGATGTATTCCCTTACGACTTCCAGTGCCTCGCTGCCTATTGTAAACTGCTGTTCTCTTCCGAGACTGTTAAACATTACTTTAGTTTTCTGCAGATTAATTTTTAGACCCACAGTGAGTATGCATTGCAGTTGGTCCCCTGAGTTACTAAGCAAGGCAATATCATCAGCGAATCGCAAGTTACTAAGGAATTCTCCATTAACTTTTATCCCCATTTCTTCCCAATCCAGGTCTCTGAATACCTCCTGTAAACACGCTGTGAATAGCATTGGAGAGATTGTATCTCCCTGCCTGACGCCTTTCTTTATTGGGATTTTGTTGCTTTCTTTATGGAGGACTACGGTGGCTGTGGAGCCGCTATAGATATTTTTCAGTATTTTTACATATGGCTCGTCTACACCCTGATTCCGTAATGCCTCCATGACTGCTGAGGTTTCGACAGAATCAAATGCTTTCTCGTAATCAATGAAGGCTATATATAAGGGTTGGTTGTATTCCGCACATTTCTCTATCACCTGATTGATAGTGTGAATATGATCTATTGTTGAGTAACCTTTACGGAATCCTGCCTGGTCCTTTGCTTGACAGAAGTCTAAGGTGTTCCTGATTCTATTTGCGATTACCTTAGTAAATAGTTTGTAGGCAACGGACAGTAAGCTGATCGGTCTATAATTTTTCAAGTCTTTGGCGTCCCCTTTCTTATGGATTAGGATTATGTTAGCGTTTTTCCGAGATTCCAAGATCACAACTTACAGGAGCGCATGTCTGCTTTGAATGCACTGCAACGGCAAGGCTCCCCTTATACTGCAGTATTTTCATTTTTTCTGGTTCTGTTTTATTTGAAAGCAAGGAAAGATTACCGCGCAGTAATGATGACTGTGCAAACTTGACTACGCGCATCGCTGTTTGCGTTTCAGTTGACGCCGGTAGCACATATGGTTTCGCCGCAGTGTGTGGTAATAATTGATCTGTACTGTGATAATTTATCTCCTGTTTTACAGCGAAGCTGTTTATGGCTAAGGTTCCGTGAAATTTTCGTGTGTGCGAACAAAAACTATCATCATCAGCAATGGCTCGTGCCACAGCTTGTGCCTTCGTCGTCGTCGTTTTTCCATAGCTGGCTCCGTTGCTGCTCATCATGCCAGCGTACTACCCATTGCGCTACCCCTCCCTGTGCGAACCCGCTGATGGCACTGGCCCACTGCCAGCCGGTGCAGTGATTTCGGCCTCAAATTCTTTGCCTCAATATCGCAAAATGAAAACATGAATGTATATAACGAATATGGTGGTGGTAACAACTTTATTGAGATTCTGCTCAGTTATGATCTGGCAGGCCCGAGTCCTAGGATGGCCCCTCACGAGGAGCGACCCTTTCGGCCCAGGCAACGAGGGCTTTTTGTAGTTTTTCATCCGGTGTTCTGAGCAGCTCCTCCCTGTGTATAACGAATGCATAATACGAATGAACGCGAATGTATAAAACCCAGTGCCCTTGCACTCTCTGAAGAAGGATGAGTAGCGAAGCTGTGTATGTGGGCCCCTTAACGCCTGCTTCACCTCCGCCGCGGGTCGGCCCGGCATAGCACTATTTTCGGGATCGGCCCACGTATGGGGAGTTTTGTGTCCACACACGGACACGATCCTGGACAACTAGCCTTTAGCAGCTTCGCTGTAATTCACTGTGAAATTGGTTACGTCCTGGTGTTTCTTAATGAATTAATTGATTTATTAATTAACAAGGACGACGAGCGCGTTCGTGCGGTAGCGCCGAGGGGCGCCAACGAGCCAGCTGTGGAAGAAGACGATGACGCTAGAGTCAATCGTAACGATGATAGTTTTGTGTTAACACACGGACACGACCCTGGAAGAAGTAGCCCTTAACAGCTTCGTCGTAGTAGGCAACAGCGTTTAAAATTCGTCCGATTAATTTTCCGTCGTGCTCGCGGTTTCATTCGCGATCAGGTACATCGGCAAGAAAAGAAGAAAGCGGGGTGCTCTCACTGGGGAATGAATATCTATAACTCGTGAAACGAAGTAAACACGCATTTCACACGCTGTCGATTCGCTAAAAATGAGAACAAAACGAAAGCACTGAGTCTATAGAGGGCCCGTATAGCGAAAGCGCCGAGTCGTTTACGGAAAGTCGTTAAAGCCGCGCCAACGCTCTGACGCGTACAACGCGGACTCGGGCGCGTTATTCAGTTCAGTGCGCTGGAAAAGTGCGCGATTCGGGCTGCCTGTGTGAAACGGTCACGTAAACACTTCTCCCACGCGGCGGTCTCCGTCGAAAATGCGCTTGCCTTCTTTTCGATGTATGCGTAGAAAATAAGCTGAGCCACCGGAAACTTTCCGGCGGTGGCGGCGCTCGTTTGATGCGCACGTGCGAGTCACGGAAGGCTTTTCTTCGCCAGCGCCTATACTGTTTGGAACTCGCCGTGCACGTGATGTCAGCTTGCGGGTAAACGTAAGCGGGAAGAAGAGGACAGAAAAAGAAGAAGGAAATCATTTTTCATGAATTCATAAACGGCGGTAATGTCCTTCCGTCGAGTCCGCTTTTTTACGTTTTTCATCGCGGCGATATTGACTATCTTAGCACAGCTTAGAACACTAGCACAGTGTTCTTCGTCGCCTTTACCCGGTCATTTCTCTTTCTTTGTTGTGCGGCGCACGTTCTTGTATAGGCGACCGCGCGCGCGCGTGTGTGCGTGTGTGTGTGTGTGTGTGTGTGTGTGTGTGTGTGTGTGTGTGTGTGTGTGTGTGGTGTGTGTGTGTGTGTGTGTGTGTGTGTGTGTGTGTGTGTGTGTGTGTGTGTGTGTGTGTGTGTGTGTGTGTGTGTGTGTGTGTGTGTGTGTGTGTGTGTCGTTGAACCCAAATGCTACAACCTTCTCTGAGATGGTAGCGCTGCAATCATTTTTGACCACAAAGTGGTGTTCTCTGTATTACGTGAATTTCAGCACGTGAGCTTCTTTGCTCGCCTAAGACACAGATCACGTCCACCGTAGGCTGCATTCGAGTCGGCGACCTTGGCCTCAACAGCGCCGTCTAGTGTTCTCACCTACTCCTTTTGGAAGAGCTATGAAGCACGCACCGCTACGCAACGGTGCTTGGGGTGCTTCGCAATAACGTTCCTGGTAAAAAAAAAGCAAGTCACACCCATAGTCAAGCAACGTAAGCACCCGGATGTTTGCACAAACGAACAAAAGACATGCACCCACCAAAACAATCTGAAAATGAAACGGACACCGAGATCAAAAACAATTAAACATAGCGCACTTTGGGGCTACAATAAATATGAGGTGGTACGTGAAATCTGGAAAGGGAGTAATTGTGCCAGCGATAGCGTAATGCCATTTTGCGCTCCAAATCGTATACTTGTCGGGGTTCGATGATAACCGTATATCGGTTGGCCAGTTGGCCATGGGGGCCCAGGGTAAAACCACAAGTGAGGCAATGCAGGGAGACACCTGTTGGGTCTCTTTTGAAGTCAGAGAAGCGCAGAGCAAAACTAGTTTTGCCGAAAGACTCGGGAACTCGGATGAAAATAAATGGGCAGCTAGGGTGTAGAAATATTTTTACGCCAAAAGCGTGGACACAGATTGCAGGAAGAGGTCTAGGAAGTTGGCAACCACTAAAGGGTAATTGAAAGTGTGAATAGTCGACCAGGAGCCATCAAATAGAAACTGAGAGGGGCAGAGACAGCTAATTGGATGAAAAGAATGGCAACAACAAGGACCACGAAGATTTACAAGAATGGGAAGAAAGGAATTAGAAGGGAAAATATGTACGATAACACGAAGGGAAGCCCCTTGCTATTTGAGGTTCGAGCTGGTTGCCTGAAGACAAAAACATACCACCGGACCAAATATTCGCGACAGAATGAGGCGCGTGCCTGCTGCAGCAAAACTCCGGAGACAACTAAGCACATCCTGATGGAATGCGAATGTACTCACCCAGCGAGACACGTAGATAACGTGCACCTTCCAGAAGCGCAGGGATTTAAAGTATGCGGAAGCATCAACCGGTCAGCAATCGAGAGGAGCAAGAAACGTTTAGAGTATTGGTCGAAAATAAGCAGGGAAGAAATTTGATAGTACCCGATCTGTTACATACATAGGTAACGATACAGATACAGAAGTTTTAACTCTTTCCGTACCGTGCCCATTGGGCATCGTTAGCCCGCTAACGATGGTTTAAACGCCGGTTTCGAGATTTTCCGCGCTGTAGGGGTTGGAGGACGGGACGTCGGGATGAAAAACCCAAAACTTGGGAGATTTATTCTACATTATGTACAGGTAGGTGAGAGTCAAGTAACAGGCGTACAGTCATTACGGGCCGGCAGCAACTCGGACGCTGCGGCCCGCGGCAAGAAGTTCGAGAGAGGTGAATCAGGGAATCAGGGCATGTCCCAGAATCTCTGGAAGGCTTCTTATAAGCCCTTCGAGCACTGTAAGTCACGTCATGTTTGACCAATGGGCGAGTCCGCTCCGATGACGCCACTTTCAGCCAATGGTAGGCGCCCGTGTCGCGGTGTCGCACCTGGCGGCTCTCTGCGGTCTTGCCTCGCAGACTGGCAATCCACTTCTTCTAGGCTGGAGAAGGAGGGGGGGCGCTCATGCTTCATTGCACAAGGGCCCACCTGCACCCGGTGGCTCGGCTCCGCAGCGGTAGCAGATGCCTTCTTCAAAGCCGAAGGGGGACGATTGAGCTCCATTGTACGAGGCCCCCTTCTAATCCCGGCGACGCACGAACTTGTTGGCACGTGAACTTGTAGCCTTAAACTTGTTTGCTCGGCCGCTTCTCTGGAATGCACTTTCCTGCTTCTGCATTCCTCAATTAGCTGTGCTGCCATCCGATGTGGTCTGGGGAACTCGAAGTAATCGCAGGAAACAGCTCCATATCTAACAGCTCGTCCTCGCCCCGGTTGTTCTGAATGGCCGGTGAACTCAATTCGCTGGCCATGAGGAACGCTGAAAGAAGCTGCAGGGTACTGGGGTCGAGCCTCGTTTGACAACCCTCGGGATCCTGGACCCTGGAGAACATACGTCAAACAAACCAAACAACACAGCGCTGCACCACGCGTAAGCGCAGGCTCTTCACCCCTGACTCGCCAGGCTATTACTGAGTCAAAATCAACCCTGATCTTTTAGTTCCCCCAATTTTGACCAAACAGTTCCAACCACCCCTCCAAACAGCTATCCATTTCTCCTCGATTGCCGACAAGACCAGAGTACTATTGTTGTTGCAAAACAAAAGGGTCGTTGACGATGCAAACAACAAATGAAAACAGCCGAACATAACTTAAGTGGCCTAACCACACGAACAGCATGTTTCCGATCTATCGCAGTGGCGTACATATCGCACGTAATGGTGCCACTGAACAATCTGGTCAACCTCACAAGTACGTAATCACAAGCGCACTAACCTTGTGGTCACTAAACAGAACGCGTACTTGCGTTGTAGGCAAACTTTTCATTTACGCTTACTCACGTTTCTTCCCTGAAAGTCCTACAGGACACGTGACATAAACGAACAATTAAACTTGCGGGACTTACACACTCCGCAGAACTCTTAAAATAATGCGTCTTTTAATAACTCGTTCCACGCGTACTTATCAGAGAAGTCAGAATACGGCTGCCCTCCACACACACGAGCAACCCAGTCATAAAGTCTGCTTCCTTCCGTCCACACAGGACACGCGCTAATGGAACTAAGAACGCTTCTCCGTGCAAATCATGCACTCACTGAAAATCTACGCGCTTAACCTTAGAAAATTCAACACTTAAAAAGAAAGAAGGTTAAATAACACACACGCGCGTTACGATAGGCTTCTCAACGATAACCTTGACCTTTAGGTTACTCACACATACACAAAAAAAAGAAAGCCCATAAACTTATTAATGAACATCTCGCGAGACTACAGGTTTACTTAAAACGCATCTTTCAAATCTCGAGCTTCTCGAACGAAAACACAAACAAAGCTCATACCTTTACATATTGAAAGAAAACCTAGTCTCAAATCGCGAAATTTTCCGATGCTCAAAAATAAAAACAAAACAACACGTTTTTTTTGCTACGGAAGCTCTCTTGGCCTTCCGTTCCAAACGCTTATGTCTGACTCATACTCTGAGCCGTCCTCGCGGTGGTCGCGGCTTGAAAGCTACTCTGGCTGCCGAGAGACAACAAAAGGGCTGACTAACTATCAGCTCCCCCAAGACGTTACGGTCTCCTGCCAATTTGCGTCCTCGCGCCCCGCTTTCAACACAAACTCGATTGACCGCGTCGCTACTCCCCACCTGGTCTCGTCCTGCCACCTTGCGTTTCTTCGAACTGCACGCTGAGCTATGAAAAGAACTACGGAACGACGAGGAGATTAACTGCCCCGTGCCCTTTGTCCGCGTCCGCGCAGAACATTCTTCGCGGTCCCCCTTTGACCGGTGGCTCGACCATTTTGGATGCGTCAACATCGTCCTAGACGACCGCACCTTCTTCCTCGCGCCCTGCCCTTTTGGGTTTCTCGCCATCTTTGGCGGCGCTACATTAATTACCGACTTTCGGTTTTTACCGCGCTTCTTTTTAAGGCGCTTTGTCTTTGCACTCGCTTTCATGTAGCCTTCTCGTGCCTCGTGCTGGCCGGTACACATTTCGTCGGCCCGGATCGGCCTCTTACCCGCGCAGTCTGAGTGATTTACATTTAAATCTACTCTCACTTTGCCTCGACTGGCGGACAGCCCAACCGACTCTGGCACAACGCAGCAGGCTTTACTCGAGTTAGACAACTCGCACTCTTGCGAACTGCCCTCTGCTACATTGCCCAGCTCACGCTGTGCATCGGCACACAGCCCGTCGGTATCGATCGCTGTCTCACGCGCACAGTCCGAATGATTATTAACTGAACCATCCCTCTCTAGGCTATCTAGACTGGCGGAGAGCCGCACCGATCCCTGAACAATGCAGTTGTTCTCTCGTGAGCTACGGAGCTCGCCACCCCGAGAACTATTCTCAACTGCATCGTCCAGCTCGCACTTCACTTCTGCACGCACCTGTGGCCTGACATGGGTGCTCGCTTCTGTCGCGTCAACAGTACCCTTTTCTTCGCTAGCAACCTCGCTAACATTACCAGCGACGCACACGCTCGGTAACTGTGCCAATTTGTTCGCAGCTGGCCTAGCTGTCTCCACAGTCATCTGTTGGCACAGCACCTCGTCGCTCTCACTGCGGCCTTTAACGGCCTCTGTTGCCACTAAGGCATCGTTAGCAGCTAGCCTTTTCCCTTCACTTATGAATCTGCAGCCAATCTCACAGGCACTACTCTTTTCGTCGGCTTCTGGCGAAAATCTGCTAGATGCTTCCTCATTCTTTCGCTCTGTACTACCTACAGAATTCTCAGACAGCCGTTGTCTCTGTGCCAATAACTGATCACAATACTGTATCTCTTTGATCAGTGCTGCCTTCTCTCTCTCATACTTTTCCTCTCGCTCACGTTCGCGTTCATTCTCACGTCCGTGACGCTCACACCTAAGAGTAAGTTCTTGAAGCTCCTGCTTCCGTTCATTCTCGCGTTCTTCACGCTGACGCTCACTCCTAAGCTCACGACGCTCTCGCAAACGTACACGACGCACACGCTCCCGTGGCTCCTGTATCACTTCCCAAGCAAGCTCAATGCTTTTATCATCATTGCCACTATCTTGAATCGCCTTTATGATAGCTGTCGTTTCCATCCGTTCGTCCGCCTCAACTCCCAAATCGTCGCACACCAACAACAAGTCTAACCTCGTCAACCTTCTAAGATCCATGGCAGCTGCCCCGACAGGTGGTTAAAACTGTTTTCCTTAATTAATTTGTGCAAACACACAATGCATCAAACTCCCGATTCCCAGAACTATCAAAATTGAACACACAACCTTTGAGTCTGGCGAATCATAAGGAAAAAAACCACGCGCTCACTTACGGTTACAGCACCCTGCCATCCGGTTCACTTGTCCGCTGTTTCCGGTTCCTCCGGACTCTCTGGGTCGAAGGCTCGCTCCTTCTTCGCTACTCCCAGTTTCTTCGGACCTCTTTCGACGAAGGCTCTCTCTTCTTCGCTCTTCCCGGTTCCTTAGGATCTCTCTTGACGAAGGTTCATCCGTAGCGCTGCCACCAGCTGATGCATTCGGAGGCGATCCCACCGCTGCCACCAGATGTAGGGGTTGAGGACGGGACGTCGGGATGAAAACCTCAAACTTGGGAGGGTTTATTCTACATTATGTACAGGTAGGTGAGAGTCAAGTAACAGGCGTACAGTCATTACGGGCCGGCAGCAACTCGGACGCTGCGGCCCGCGGCAAGAAGTTCGAGAGAGGTGAATCAGGGAATCAGGGCATGTCCCAGAATGCTCAGGTCTCTCTGGAAGGCTTCTTATAAACCCTTCGAGCACTGTAAGTCACGTCATGTTTGACCAATGGGAGAGTCCGCTCCGATGACGCCACTTTCAGCCAACGGTAGGCGCCCGTGTCGCGGTGTCCCACCTGGCGGCTCTCTGCGGTCTTGCCTCGCAGACTGGCAATCCACTTCTTCTAGGCTGGAGAAGGAGGGGGGGCGCTCATGCTTCATTGCACAAGGGCCCACCTGCACCCGGTGGCTCGGCTCCGCAGCGGTAGCAGATGCCTTCTTCAAAGCCGAAGGTGGACGATTGAGCTCCATTGTACGAGGCCCCCTTCTAATCCCGGCGACGCACGAACTTGTTGGCACGTGAACTTGTAGCCTTAAACTTGTTCGCTCGGCCGCTTCTCTGGAATGCACTTTCCTGCTTCTGCATTCCTCAATTAGCTGTGCTGCCATCCGATGTGGTCTGGGGAACTCGAAGTAATCGCAGGAAACAGCTCCATATCTAACAGCGCCGCTCAGGAGACACTGCTCTATCGGACGTGAAGGAGGAGAACTATCCTGTTGTTTTGTAAGCAGTTCGCGTTTTTCACGCAGGCGGTGATTTTTGAAAGTGCTCCGAAGTTTTCGCGTTCGTCAAAGCAGAGAGCGAAAATGGCCGCCCGCTATCCATTGTTTGAAACGCCACATTCGAGAGCTTCCGCGCCGCTCACGCACACTCTGCGCCATAGGACGTGAAGGAGGAGAACTATATTTTCGTCTTCTAAGCAGTTCGCTTTTTTCTCGCCAGGGGCTAATTTTTTTAACGCCCTCCGAAGTTTGGCGATCGTCAAAGTAGAAAGCAAAAATGGTCGCCTCAGGAAGCGGCGCGCTCACTTGGAAAGATCGCAGATCTCTCTATTCCGCTGCGTTTGCGGCTGATTTTATCGATGGATCGAGCAGCAGGACGTCTGAGGATGCTGCCTTCGGACTTTGAGAGTGACGACGACACTCTATCTATCTCCAGGAGAATACGCCTGATGTATCCATGTAGGGGTGTTTAGACAAGGAAGCTTAAAGCATGCTTGTGGTCTATTTTATATCAAATATACTCATCTCAGTCTTCGTCAGAAGTGGAGAGATTTCCTGTTTCGACGAGCTCTCACGTTCCCGCGTAGCGCCTCTGTCGCCTGCGACAGGCGATAGCCCGTTCAGCGAGTAGCCATATGGGCCAGTATAGTGGAAGGATTCTTCTTCTGGAATTTTTCCACGCTTCCGTTATTTATTATCATCCGTCCCACAGCATCATTGGTTCGTGCGGCAGCGCACGGGTCCGGAGCTTATACAAACAGTGGTAGAAATTCTTCTTCGTTACTTGTCACGTGACCGCTCTCGTGTCCCTCTCCGTAGCTTGACCGCAGAATCCTTTTTCACTCTCGTTATCGCGGCTGGTACAAACAAAAGGCAAACCTTGGTAAAACTGTGTACACACAACTCGTCTAATTCTTAAAGGGAAAGTGAGACATCCACCCAAACGTAGATGAGTGCCACAAAGGAAGGGTTTCCTTTGTAGCACTTAGCTGCATTTGGGTGGATGTCACTTTCCCTTTATTAATTACTTCTCTCCACGTTGCGGGTTTCCGCAGAACTATTGCGTCAAACAACTCCACTATACGCGAAGGCCCGGTATATGCACGGAAGGGTTCACTCATCTCGCTCTGCAATAATGCGTGAGAAAGGCATGGAGTATTTGCAGCTGCTTCCTAGCGAGAACTCTAGTGGGGCCCTAGGGCCTCGTACTATGCGTTGTGCGCTCTCTAAGATTGCGACATCCGCTTAGGCCCTGTCACTAAAGTCCATGTGGTCATCCAATAAAAACCTTAACGCTCTCCGGATTCGGGAATAGGGGTCAACTTTCTTCGCGAAAAGCAGCTGAGTACCTTTGAGAGGCCTCGACCGGGCGACCCGCTTTTATGCGTTAGCACGTGCGATCCTGAATATTACTGATAGCGCACCGTGAGAAACAGCTTTCGGCATTCCGCGGATGGAACATTTCGTCAGCGTATAGATCCGGTCGCTTCCACCGGGTTCGCGCTCTCTACGGTTGCGTAAAATGCTGCCATCGCGGCGTCGTTCTGAAAATATTATGAGGAACGCTCGGGCGCGGGTCGCGCTAGCGGTCACGGGCTCGAGAGACCCAGCGCCTTGCGTATTCAGAACGGCAGCTGCCGAGCAAATAGCTCCGGCCCGCCCGAAGGCAATCAATTGCCGGGACGTTTGCGCGGCTTATACAGAACTCTATTTCCACGCCGCCGTGCTGTAGCTATGGCGGGATGAAAGTGCGAGCCGACTTTGCGCCCCGAGCCGTCCCCGTCGTTTCGACAGCTTCTTCGTTCGCCCGTCAGAAATTGAAACGCAGCCGACGAAAACTGACCTGCGCTCGTGACCTCAAATAGCCGCCTTCTGTTTTTTTGTCAAACGCGAAAATTTCTCGGAGCTCGCCTTGTGTCATCGTATGTAAAGTTGATATCGTAATACATAACTCACGAGCGCTGTCAGCTTCTCGTCTGCGCTTGTTCTTCGCGAGCGTGGCCTGGTTACGTCACCGCCCTGCTTGGGCATTCATCTGACATCATCTAGAATTCACAAGCGTCATGACGCGGGAGTGGAAGATGAATTATGCATGCAACCGGACTACTGCGTCGTGCGCTTTGTCTCATACCCGTGGCCCTCCCTTGAAGCGCAGCGGCGCACAGGCAGCCTGTTCTGCGTATTGTCTTTCAAATTTCGATTCGTAAAGAGAAGAAAGAATGTGGAGCTGGGTTTAGTAGACAAGAGAGCAACGCGGCTGCGAGAACCATAAGGACAGATGTGAGCAGGCGGAGCATCTGCCGCAGCCTCTCGCGGCCAGATCTGAGTTGGCGTTTCAAGCGACCGTCCAACCGTGACGTAAAGGAGCTGACTCGCCGAGGCAGAAGCTGCGAATGCGTCGACTACTTCCTTGTCGCTGACGCTTAGCGCATTCCGCCCTCGGGGAGCGTGTAGAGGCGTTCACGCTATAGTTGTCTTCTATGGAAGAGCCGCCCGCAGGGCGTAGCGCACAAGCAGCGATATTCCAGGCGCTTTTGTTCGCAGAGTGCGTTAGAATATGCCTCGACGTTACAGCTTTTCGTCGCCCTTTCTCTCTATTTTGTGTGTGTGTGTGTATGTGTGTCTTGTGTGGCTGGCGCTCTAGAGTTGCTTCGCACGCTGGTGAGCTCGCGAATTTTGAGCGCACTGTATTGTCGTGATCCTCGACGAATGAGAGGCTGGATCTTTGGGCGAGATGCAATGCAGCAGACGTCAAGCACGGAGCCCTGCTTGCCCTCTACACACGCTCACAATGGTTGATGTAACTTACGCGGCTCCGTAAACCCGCACGGAACTGTGTAAGCAACACTCCAATATGCGTTTGCTAAAAAACAAACAAATAAACAAATAATATACAAATGATAAACATATCTGTGAAACTATTGTGGTTCTACCATTTGTGGTGCACCTTCTAAGCTTACGTGAAAAATATTTCCTGGAAGTTAGACGATATCAGAGAGCGCCACCACCTCATACCTTCCCTCCTCCCCAAACCCATCTTTTCTGAATATTGTACGCGTGCTTATGATGCGAGCGGCTTGTCCCCACACTTGCCGATTATGCGTGTTGGCTTGAGTGGTGCGTGTCTCTTCATTTACATCAACTCGACGTGAGCGGATCGAGTCAGAAGACGAGCTGACCCCGACCCGACCCGACCCGACCACATTTACATGCATCTCGGCAAGCAGGTCGGGCGAGCTAACCCACCCCTTGTTGACTGCTTGTACTAACTCGCCTCGACACTCGCTCGACCCCTCCCGCTAGCGTTTAAGTGTACCCGACGGCCGGACTGAAGCCCGACAAGCCAATTCAACCCGACTTTATTGGATTCATGTAAACAGTTCGTCCATTTCTTCTGATCCACAAGGGCTTATCCTCCTATTCGCCCCTGCTTGACTATTTTTCTCGGCACGCCCAGGCACGAAGATCAAGCGCACAATTCTTTTTATGGGCGGCGCTTCTCTTGCATTGCTTACGTTGTTGGTTGGTTAACGCGTTTACTACAGGCGGGCTTGGCCCGGCAGTGCAGGCCGGCAGTTTCTTCGCCTGTGCGTCTCTTTCGCTATTCAGTAACCTGCCTGCTACCACGCTTCAATGAGTTCAGTGTTGCGTAGATCAGAAGGCGTGAGACCTCCCAACGCATGCACTACCCTAGGCCCTTCGGTTAACGTTATCTGCTGCTGCTGGAAAGCCTCTCGTTTGCAGCTTGTTAAGTTCTTCCCTTTGGGATTGAAGTGCCGGCAGTACCGAATGAAGTACTCTACGTCGTCAGTTACTGTCAATGCCGCTATTAGCTTAATAAACAGCCCTGTGAGAATGCGAGCGTTACAGTTTTAAAAGAAAGAGGTCTATTAGCAGATTGCGACCCCGCCTCTTACATGAAGCTAGACTCGATCTTTTTGCGCGTGTCATCAACTCTTCATGGGACGTGCGTGGTTGCCGGTATGACGAGGCATGATAAGTGATCGATGAGGCGTCATCTCTGACAGTCTATCTTTTGTACGTGTGGATGAGACTGACGATTGATTTCGCCGTTTCATTTTCTTCTGCTTCTCTCTTCTTCCAGGAAATCGCCGCTATCCTTATCAGCTTCGACAGGCATGAGGAGTGGTTATCCCGGGAGGTGAAGATACGGTGAGTGTTACCTACGTTTTTTGCCTACCTGCCGTCCTTCGTTCCTTTTTATGGCCATACCAGTTATACGGACACTCCAAGCGAATTTTCGCCGTTGCCGTCGCCGTTGCTGTGATGTTATGTATAGGTATATGTAAGCTATATGTTTATTTGTGCTGTATGCAAGGTCGATGCTACACTATTCAACAGGCAAAGTTGCCAAAACCTGTCTTACGTTCTTCGCTAAATTATTCGCCAGAATATTTATTTCTTTACAATAGCAGAGCGCAAACAGAATTCGTGAACCATTTCATTCATAGCGCGTGCCTTTTATCTTAAACCTTCTCAGACTACAAAAACTATGGAACAGTATTAGTGCTGGTTTTCTTAGAGTAGTGTGATTTCACTGCCGCCGCTCTCTACGGCCAGCGTAGTTGGCCCTGTGCGATGCCATTACAGGCCTTACACGGCGCGGTAAAGCATTTAAGGGTGCCAGAAATTTTGGTGAAAACGCGTATGTCGCGTCCGCGTAAGGCGAACCCGCGTACACTTAGGACACCGTCGACCGAGCAGTTTAAGCGCAGCGCTAAGCCTTGCAGTCGCTGCCAGTGCTTCGACGTTAGGGCAAAACTGCCATTTGTTTTCCTATCTTTCGTTTCTACTTTTGAAGTAACAATCAATCAATCAATCAATCAATCAATCAATCAATCAATCAATCAATCTTTTATTTTAGTGCCCAGAAAGAGCCGTGGTACCTTTGTATTGAATAATAATAATAATAATAATAATAAGAAGAAGAAGAAGAAGAAGAAGAAAATGGATCATTCAATTCTGCATTGGAGTCCGCTATACTAGAAAGCGAATAACTTAAAAGTAAAGTATTATATTTGCATATTTCTTTGGAGATTGCTAATTTGTACGTAGCAGACATTCTCTCACTTTCAACGCCACTAATGGAGAACTGTTGAAAAAAATTGCTTATTTATCTCACTTGCACTGTGTTACAAATTGTGTATAAGTGCACCGTGTTGTGGTTGTATGTGTACGTCGCTTCGTTAGCTGGCATTTCTGTGTCGACATTCTTCTTTTTTTTTTCTTTTTTGGAATTGTGATGACAGGTAGCCATCTGCATTGCATACCACTGATTCTTCATACATTTCGCGTTTTTGCAATCTTCGAATAAATACGTTAGCAATGCTCTTTCTGCTTGTTCAGGACTGTTTTTTTCTTTTGAAATGTCCTGTTTTGGTGCGCGTTTGATTTGCCCTGAAGTTAGACACGAATTGTGTCCTGCGCTGCCATCTATCATATTTATTCCTGTATAATACTGGCAACATATTTGTGGCCGCCTATCAGTCACTTCAATATTAATGGAACAATCTACCAGTCACAATCACCCAGAGGCATTATATTGATAAAGAGAACACAAATGTTGCTACGCAGATTGACCCAAACCACGCGTAACAGGCGAAATATGTGCGACTCTTTCCAAACGTGCCCGCCGACTAGGAGACCAATGCCATAAGCAGGAATAATCTTTTGCAGCCTGTTTTCCATAGTATAACCACAGCTACCGAGACTAGTTCGTTTACTTTACGTATAACCCGCCGCGGTTGCTCAGTAGCTATGGCGTTGAGCTGCTGAGCACGAGGTCGCGGGATGGAATCCCGGCCATAGCGGCCGCATTTCGATGGGGACGAAATGCGAAAACACCCGCGTACTTAGATTTAGGTGCACGTTAAAGATCCCAAGGTGGTCGAAATTTCCGGAGTCCTCCACTATGGCGTGCCTCATAATGGGAAAGTGGTTTCGGCACGTAAAACCCCATAATTTAATTTTAATATTACTTTACGTATAATGGGAAAACTCATGGTGACTTTTCGAGGTCCGCTCCTTTCTCTTTTTGCAGTACATCCTCGGGCGAAAATATTTTTGTTGTTACTCGCACTTTACCGAACCCAAATTTATTACTCTGCTTAGGACGGCTTCGCCGGGGCTTCGCATGTTCCGAACCCTGATCTGTTCCAACGACCAGTAAGCGTCGTGCAAGCGACATGCGAAAGAGGTTAGCGTAAGGGAAGACTGCCCGGAGGCTCGAAGAAATCGGATAGATGAAGCACTTGCATTCGGAAACGTGACTCTGCCGTCCATCCTCGGCTGTAGTTCCGACATGCCGCGAGATCCTCCTCCATACGCGTGCGCTGGCTCTGTCTCTCTTTTTTCTTCTCTCTTTTTTCTTCCTTTTCTCTTTCGTCATACATCAGCTGTGGCTGGAGGTGTGCGTGTGTATGCGTGTGTGAACGTGTCTGGTATTCCATCCCCTTCTGCCAAATAGTTCCACTGTTTCTGTGGCTTCCATTTCTTTTCTTCGTCACGCTTCAGCTGTAGCCGGGCCTGTGTGTTTGTGTGGTGGAGGTGCAGGGCAGGGGGGGGGGGGGGGGTGAAAGGATCGCGGTGGTCGTCCGTTTCCCGAATCGCACGTCAGTGCTCGATGTTGGCGCGTGCCGAGCCGTGTACTGATCGATGGAGGCGAGCCCCGGTCCACGTTCCGTCCTACTTCCGCCGGCATCTGCCGCCACCGACCGAGTTGTGCCGCACGTGCTAGGGGAAGGGGGAGAGGGGGAAAAGCAAACGGGTGAGGGAGAGAGAGATCACACTCCGTCTCGCCAACTCCGTGCACTGCACCGAAGGCTGTATTACACTCGTGTCATGTTTTGATGCGTAGCTATGTTACTTATGTTGTGTGTCCTGCCACGTACCGAGTGTAGATACGTCAGCCGTCTCGTCTGCAAGAATGCCAACTTCTGTGCGTGATCTCGGATTCTTATGTATAGATTCACGTAGTTGCGGAACTGCGTGCGTTTCTGAGCGTCCCTCTGACTCACGGGTGGTGCTTGGCGAATGTTCGTTCTCTCCGACTGCTGTCAGCGCTCTTAGTTTTTGTATGCCTTTCGAAGAGGGGTAGCCGGCGCCCACTATAATCGGTAGCTTTCCTTCTAAGTTCGTGTCAATTACAGAGATATAGTCAAATATTACAGGGACGGCAGGAAGACATTCCCGCACCCCCACCACTCCTTGACCAGAGCCGAACAAACAATATACAGGTAAATCCAGGCAGGATCCTTTCCCCACCCCTGCCTCCAGAACAATATATACCCAGAGAGATATAAGAACACATGTCCTCACTGCAATGCATTAGGGACCCTTCGGCACGTCATAGGAGAGTGCAATTTTTCCATAGACCACCCCCCACCTATACCCATAACTAACCCCCCTGCTATCCCCACCCTTTACGAGCGATGGGAGATCATGCTGTCCAGCCCCGCCCTGGAAGATCAGCTCCGACTGATCCACAGGGGCCAGACGGCCCTGGAAGCATATGGAGCCCGCGAAGAGGAAGGCACCCCATCAGACGCTTAACGCGTTTCATTTCATAATGGACCAGTAAAGTTGTTTCTCTCTCTCTCTCTCTCTCTCAATAAAGAGAAAGCCAATCAACAACGAGAGCCGACTACGCGTTCTGATAAGGAAGGAGTGGATTTCCTGCTGTGCGCCACTGGTCCTTCCGTGAAGCTTCTATTTAACCGGCGTCGCACGGAGGGCTGGTTCGCTGACGGGACCCACAGCTTACTCTGCACTGCATGGAGCTACTGAGGTGGAGTATTGGCAGGATACCGTCAGACGTGTATATCGAGAGGGGGTGAACCCGGAGGGGCAAGGCGGAGGGGAGGGGGGGACCCGACTTGTGGCTGAGGAAGAAAGATCGCCGGATGCTAGAACGTCCCGATGCTCATGCCCGTCCTCCGGAATGCCGGCAGCGCTAGGAGAAGGAGAAGAGAAACGGGTGGAAAGTGGATGGCGGCGCGTCGGTCTCCTCCTCTGGTGGTTCTAGCGTGCTTGCTTGCCCGTGGCTTCGACGTTTAGGGGCGCCCGCTGACACCGTCACTCGGTGCTGGGCAGATGACTCGCAGACCGCAGTTTTCCGCGCTATACTCTCTTTGTAGTACACGTAGAGAGAGGGCACCGCGGGATCGCTGCGGTGCTTTGTTTACTTCATAAAGGGGCAACGTTGGAACGCCGCTGCCCGTTTATGAGATGTTGCGAAGTAGGAAAGATAAATGAGCGAGGCGAACGGCCGGCCGCTCTGGCAATGCTACGACGAGGCGGTAAAAGGCAGTGTTGAAATTTCTCTAAAATTAGAAGTGGAGGAAAGCCATAAGATGATCTAGTCGGAGAAGAAATCTTGTGAGAGCAGAATTACTTCTTTAAAAAAAACAACTGAATAACTGATAAATTAAATTACTCAAAATTGAAGCTTGGCTTCAGGTGCCTTTCTCGCAATCAATAATAATAATAATAATAATAATAATAATAATAATAATAATAATAATAATAATGGTGATGATGATGAAGGTGAAGAAGAAGAAGAGTAAGAAGAAACAGCACAATCAAATTTATTTTTAAGGAACGGCGAGTGGATGAGCCGGCATCACTGGGGAAATGAAAGGCGGCCGGATATATCAGCGACGTGGAATGTATCGCTATGCCATGCCGCCCCGCATGTTTAGTTGGTCACTCGGATGAGGTATTTCCCTACAGTCGCGACTGCAGTTGTATTGGCACGTCGGACGCGCGTTGTAGAAGACATTTCGCCCACTCGATATTCGTGGCACTGCCACTGGCCGCCTGCACAGAGTCTCATGTAAGTTTCTGCTGAGACCACAGGGCGGCGTGAGCGAAGCTTCCGGCGAGCCGTGCCGCAGGAGGCCCGCGAAAGCACTCCTGTGACACTGGTTTTAAACAGTGGTGCAGAGGGAAAAAATCCAGTGCCGCTATTGCTCAAAAGTGCAGCAACAACAAGGATCGGCGGGATTTTACGCGCCAAGGGTGTATTTCGGGCTAATGCGGACGCCGTTGTGAGTGCCCGTGGATCTGCCGGATTTATTTTCACCACTTGTGTTTCTTCACCCACTTACCTAACCCGTATTGGACACAATGACACTGGCACCGAATCACCGCGGCTGCCATAGATGCACGAGCAATGGGAGGAACTGTGTACCACCTCGCTATCCATCCTTGCATGCCGCAAGCTACGCATTTTGACAAATTATGTATCTCTAACCACAACTGCGAATCGAGAGAGCTCGTGTCGTGGACAGGACAGATTGTCGCTGTTTGCCTCCGGGCTCGAGCACCTTTCTAGTGATGAACATCTATTTTAGTTTGTGCAATCACACCGGCGCATTCTTCTCAGAATGAGAATCATCATTTATTATTAAAATTTTGGTCATTTTACATGCATTTAGTGTACAGAAGGAGGTCCCATAGTCAAAGGCTGCATCGGGACGTCCTCATACTGTCTTTCTACAGCCTTCCTCCTTATACCTTCTGCCTACTCCGACTGTGAGAACCATCCTATTGTGATGCGGAGGATGAAAGAGGTGTGTCAACAGCACTTTTCACGTGCGCGTTTACAGTCGGGAATAGCGAAACGACGACAAGTAAAGCACGCGCGCATATAGATTTCGTGGTGCAGGGAGCGGCTGAGACGTCTAGTGCTCGAAAGCTGATTTCCTCGCTTTCATTTTATGAGCGCATATTTTTGTTTCTTTGCCATTGACCTGCCTCATTCGCGGCTTCGCTAAGCGCGTCACAGACGGGAACGCGAGGAACGGACGACACTGGCGCTTAGTAACCTTTATTAACTAACTTAAGCCTTAGTAACGGCATCACTAGTATCGGCGCTTAGTAATCCTTATTATTTTCGCCGTGTGCCTACAGTCACGTCGGCGCTCGCGTCGTCGTTGCCCTCTTTCTACACTGCGCTGGTTACAGCCATCGATCCGCACCATTTAGCCCGATCGCAGTGTTTGCGCCCCTGTCTGAAGCAGCTCCGAAAGGAATCCATGGTCGAAGTGTCTACCTAACTACGCTCACCTCGGTTCACCTCGGTGCTAGGCCTGTCTAGGTTTTAGCGCACTTCGGTTCTTGTTGAATTTGATACCGCCAAAATTACGGATCCGAACACTTCGTTACGTCGTGGCAGAGTCAGAGTTTACTTGACTCTGAGTCGGTTACTGGTCTTTGGTAGTTATAACGGCGCCGCTTCAGTACGTGCACCGAAAGGTTAAAGCTAATTGAACTTAGGGCAACGGTGCAGAATTAACCGGGAAAGAATGAACCGTGAAGGCCGTTTGCGTCTTGTTTGGGAAATGGGCGTTGGAATCAGTTCTATTTCCTTTTTTTTTTTTAGCCACGCATTTCGGGGAGTGCATACACATTAAAAACGCAGTAGATAGTCGGCGCTTGTCTGTCTCCCCCCTGCTCCTTCCGTATTTTGCGAAGCTTTTTCCTTTCACGCATGCTGTTTCGAAAATGTTCCTTCGCGTTCAAACGAACCACCTCCATTCCGTTACGAACTTATTCCGAGCTCGTTCGCATATTTTCTGTGTTTCATTGGGCACTACGCATATTTCACCGGACAGCTTTCCGAGTTTTGATTAGTGCTCTCTCTCTCTCTCTCTCTCTCTCTCTCTCTCTCTCTCTCTCTCTCTCTCTCTCTCTCTCTCTCTCTCTCTCTCTCTCTCTTTTTCTTTTTTTTTTAATATCAGCTCGGATCTAACGAATGTTTGGAGCAAAGAGAGGAGAGCCCAGTGTGCGACCGTTACTGAACTCTCTCGTTTATTTATTTATTTATTTATTTATTTATTTATTTATTTATTTATTTATTTATTTGGCAGCCGGTTGTAACTTTGATAATGCAATTAGTGATTCTGTCGTTGCGCCCTTTTCAGCAAAGAGAGGCAGCCAAGTGTGGCGTCCAATTCACGAAGCGCTCACGCGGTTTTGTTACTGCCAGGCCCGCTGGTGGCGCGCGTACATGCTAATGCCGGTATTTAACGCTACAGTGGTGTCCTTGTAGCTGGACAATAGCCTCGCTTTGCATATCCTTTCGCTTCACAGCACAGCGACCGGGCGCTAGTATACACTCTCGCATTCTCCGAGGGTCATCATTTAGCGCTCAGCTAAACTTTCCTCTGGGAGCTAAAGTGGAGCGCGCCACGATCCCGCGTTTTTCTCCTTCTTTTATTTTCTTTTATCTTTCTTCTTAATCTTCTTCCACCTTTTCGCGCGTTTGCTTTTCCCAAGTGCGATGGTGGTCTGGCGCTGCCTCTTACCCCATGCCCCATGCCCGAAGGACAACATAATGAACTGGCGTATACACTGCTGTACCCTCCACTCCCCTCAGCTTTCCGTTCCCATCTCTCAACTCCCACACACAGCGTCGCTGTAGTCCGCGCACGCTCCGGGGGTGCCTCGGATCACTTTAAAGCGCTGACCAGGCCTGACGACGATGCTGGCTAACGCTGAAACGGAATTAATTACTCGCGAGTGATTGGATTTTCTCGGACCACGCAAATTATTTGCCCGGCCGTTACCGTGCGTTCTCTCTCTCTCTCTCTCTCTCTCTCTCTCTCTCTCTCTCTCTCTCTCTCTCTCTCTCTCTCTCAACTTCCGTTATTCACGCGTCTTTATTTTTCGTCTACGCTTGCTTCTCGTACTCCCTACATTCCTTCTTTCCTCTCTCATTATTTCATATCCGGACCGTCCCGCAGCTACAGACTACATCTCCTCCGGTGTGTTACGCTGTAGTCTCTCCCGTTTGCTTTGTTCGTTGCGCTTGTTTCGTTAACGCTTTCGCTCTTTCCATTACGCTCTGACGCGCTCGTGCCGCGCGCATGCGCGCGCGCTCAGTCGAAGCGTGAGCAATCTCCCCCGGCGTTGCGTAAACGATGATTATGGCCTTATTGCCGTCCGGCTGCTGCTGCTGCTGCTGCAGGCTGTTGGGCACCGAAAGAGCACGAGGGAGGGGGCGGGGGGGAGGAAGCTGGCTCAATGAGAAACCTCGTTAGCCGTCATCAGGCTCGCGCTGCAGCAGCGGCGCCTCCTGCCGTAGCAGTGTGCGCCGTTTTTGGGGTGGTGGTTGCGGTGGTGGCCAAGTCATATAAGCCCTCCCCCTCCTCCTTCCCGACTTCAGCGCTCGCTGTTGGCAGCGCGCGCGCGTTCTTGTTTCCATAGCGTAATTACGGACAAGTTCCCTCTCGGCCCTCCTCCCCGATATGCTCATCCTCTCCCCTTTTTTTTTCTTTTCTCTCTTTTTACGCCCCGGGCTCATTTCAGTGGCCCACTGCCTCGGCTCTCTCGTTCGCGCTTAGTTCATCTAGTGTTGCCACAGCTCCAGCGCATCATGTCTGTTCTTCTTTTTCCCCGAGTATATATTTTATCTCATTTATTACAGCTCCGCGGCCCGGCATTGTGCGAGGCGAAAGTAGGGCGAGAGACCGGGGGGGGGGGGGGGGAAAGGGGAGACGTTTCGTGAAGCGGGGCGCGGGTCGAATTTGCGCGCATTACGACGCGCGGAATCTAGCCAGTTCATTATGCAAATAAGAATTAGTCATCTCCTCCTCCACACGGTCGGCGTGCGTCTAGCTGCTCCGCGAAGATGGCACAAGACGGGCGGCGGGCGGATGAAGTTCAAAGCGGCAACGCTCTTTCGTTCGGTGCGGCGAGGAGAACGTCGGCGGCTACGCGCGAGAAGGCCGAATGCAGGGAGAGAGAGAGAGAGAGAGAGAGAGAGAAAGCTCAGAGACGACAGCCGGATTGATGCGCTTTCCGCGACGCCGGGATGTACTCACGTGTCACATTTGCCGCGTCTTCGCGCACCGCGTCAGTGGACGGTGTGCTTCGAGAAAGCAAACGCGATTATTCTTTTTTTGTTTTTCGTCTCCTTAGATGTCCGGCTTTGAGATAGCGGGCTAGCGAGAACGCGTTGATTAGCGTCAGGCCGTGGACATTAGCATGTGTCTGACAGGCAGTGTTAATAACGTCCGAGACGAGACGGGCGCGACACGTCAAGGGCGGTCCCGAGCCGGTCTCGCCGCTGATGCCGGCTGCTAAAGAAACGTCGGAAGGTTTTGTCCCTTTGAAAGTATTAACCTCCTGATGCGAGTATTTTTTTCTTACACTTTCAGTAACGAGGGGTCATTAGAGTCTTTGAGCTACAGAGGTCAGCGGTCACTGTAGGTTTTGTTTTAATTTGTGCATTTCTTCGCTTATAAATTTCGAACGTATTACAAGAACAATGTTCTCCTATAGTAGAAGCTTTCAATTCGCCTTTATTTTCTGTTTCAGCGACTGTAATCTAATGCATAGCTTGTTTAGTTTTGTAAAGTCAGGGATGAAGCTGACGTCTGGTCTTGGTGAATCGTGGTTTGAATACGCGGGCACAGAAAACACTAACGCGGGAAGAAACAATTATCAACACAAACGCCTAAAGTATTCGCCTAAAGGTGAATCCTCTAGATTAATTCCTAATCTTACACGTAAATGGTTCACCTTTATATAAATCCTTTCACTGAAAATATTTACCTAAATAATCCTCAGGTGAAATATTAAGTCTTAATCATCTGCATATTAAATTTTAAGCCCTTGCTTAAGGTTAAGGCGTAACCAAAGCTTTGAATGCTCTAGGGCGCGAGTTTCAGGAAGCTTTCTTTGCGCGTGACAAGGTGTTCTCGAACTTGTTAAAGGTTTGTCAAATGTCTCGCACTAAACCACACGGGAAAATAATGAGCCTACTTTCCTCTGTTGTCTCTTTACTACTTGTGATTTAGTGAGGGTAGCTAGTAAGCTAGTTTAGTTCGCAGCGTTCTATCCCATGCTTCGCAAAGCTAATCGATAACACAGCACTTAACGACTCCGAATCTTGGGCTTCGTTGAATGCCTGTTATGGTGATTGTGATTAAGGGGGCAAGGTGACTTTAAACATGGTGGCGCATGTTCATTAAGGGGAATAGACCTAAAATCCGGGAGCGCAGGCCAAACGTACCAACTCATTGTCATCATCGTTATCATCCCTTTCTTTTTCATTTCAGTAGTTATTTCAGTCGACCTATTTCTAAAATCACTACTGTTAGAAACCATGACTCGCGTGCGCCTTCTGTTTTTCGCTCACTTTAGGTGCGTCCAAACATCATATCGATTCCATTCTTTCCTCTTTCATTTGTCTTCGTGTTTTCCTCCCGACATGTCGGTTAGTTGACTGAACAAAGCCTGGTCCACCTCCCTGCCTCCTCTTTCTTCTCTCTGTATCTTTCTTACCTCGCGTTTCTGCAGTTCTTGTCCTTTTCCTGCCTTCATTCGCTCACTCCTCCGCCCCCCTCTTGGGATTCGTTTTTTCTCAGCGCGCAGCTCTAGTTCACACAGGGTTAGTGCCCTACTGCCGTCTCCCGAACCGCCCGTATGCTGTTTCCTTTGGCGCCGGTCGCTTCTCCTTTGCCGAAGTGATCGTTGCAGCTATGCCCCTTTTACTGGGTTTCTTCGATATTCCGCCTGCGCCCTCTCGAAGCTGAAACACGAAGAAGAGAATAAACTGTCCTCGCCGTCGTAAAGAAAGTCGGGGGACATTTGCATTCGCCTATCGACCCTGCAGGCCGCATTCGTTTAACTGAATCCCGTTGCTCCCGATGTCGTGCCTTGTGCTCCCGCGCTCTCTCTCTCTCCCTCACCATGTCTCAACATAACCGTGCAGCATTGGTGCGCGAAAGCTTTGGTCAGACTGTCAGCTGCCGCCGAATTTTTAGAGCAGTTCGCGGATGAAACGACCCGAGACTAGCCGGTATTTTGGCCGTCTCATGTTGTTGACAATCGTCATTTGTTGGCCAATCGCGAACCGGCAGCATTTATTTACTGAGTTACGAGCTGACACATAAAAAATGAAGAGTGAATGCCCTGTCAGAAGTGGTGTGCCCGCAGGAATTTCGGTCATTTGGCTTGCTAGAGAAAATCTAAAGAGCCAGAGAGTTCTTCTAGATCAAGCCCAGCGAACCGCAGAGACCAGTGGAGCCTTGGACTGAAGCAAAACCCGCCGCTTAAAACCACTAAGAGAAATACAGTTTATGCTACTACTACTATAAGTGTAGTTTGCTCCTTCTAGTTACATGAAAGGAGAGCTTCTTGCTGGACTAAAGTTGATGTATTACATTGGCATTCATGTTTGTGTTTTAGGGCCTCAGACAC
>NC_091822.1:173979149-174059149 GCF_038994185.2 Dermacentor albipictus
GAGTGTCTCAACTGCGTGTCTAAACTTGTGCGAATATGCTTGAAAGCGTAAAGCGGGTTGCCATTGTGTTATAATAACAATAATAATAAAAGATCACTTATTACTCTCATTGCAAGTCGTTTCACGGGTGAAAACAAAATACTGATAAGAGCTAAATTTTAGCTAAATTAGTTGTCAGGATAGCAGCTGCTGTAGTTAAACCGAAACGCGTGCGGTTTTGAGGTACAGTGGATTCGTTATAAAGCAAAGCACACGCGCGCCTCCCCAAAAAAGCTGTGCGTAGCGTTTCTCCGGTCGGGCTGTGTTTTGTGATGGTGCGGTACAAACGGCAAGCATTGTCGACTGGTCGTCGGTGCGCCCCTTTGCGGTGGGCTTTCCCGCACGATCTCGGACCCACGCAAGACATCGACGCTGCACCGCCGCCACACCGGTTGTTGTGCTTGGTGATTTTGGTTCTGCTCAACCACCGGGAAAAAAAAGCTTCTGCGATTGTGTGTTTCTTCGACGTTTGTTTGGACATCGACGACGGCCTCCGGATTGTGGTCCCGTCACTGAATCAACCGCTGTGCGTCTATCCGTGCCACCACCGGATTTTCGGGGAGAAAATTGAGAGGTGATCTCCCATGAACGCAGTGATTTTTTTTTTTTTCGGCAACGATGGTGTGAATCGTACTGAAAGGTTAAGGTGAGTCGAAGTTTCATCTTGCATTTTGCATGCTCACGAATGGTCTAGATGGAAACGCAGGAAAGGCATTGGAGTTTAAATCATCAGGGATAGGGTAGAAGTGGGCGCTACCCGGCGCCTTTCGTACGAAGCGTCGTCAGGAAGACGTGTTACGAGGAAATGCGTGCCACCAGCACGATTCGAACGCGCCATTTATCGCCCGAGCGCCTTGCCTCGTCTCAGGCCCCAAGGACCGCGAAAAGATGTGGAGCGAGATATTTTCGCAGGAAGAAACAGGCGGAGATCGTCATCTCGCAAACCGCAGGCCCCGCTCGCCGATATCTCTGGGGGACTTGCATAGTCGTAACTCCATTATAACCGTAGGCATATCTGCATTAATCAGCACCCTATAGGCAGTGTACATCCTCACGTTTGATTACGCCGCCAAATATTCTTAGCTACGCTAAATTGTACAATGTTACCCACGTCGAGGTGCGGGATGTGAAAACACTCGGGAGTAAAACTACTGCTCGCCGACCACCGACAGATGGCATGCAAGTATTTAGCGTTGAGCGCAAGATGCTGAAATCACGTAGTGGAAGTACGTTGAAACAGTGACCATGTACAGTGACCTTAAAGTTGCGCAGAAAGGCAGATTGCATCACATGAGTATGTGGTGGCACGTGCCCGTTCTAAAAGGGGAATTCACTCAAGATCGTCATCACTGTAGCACTAGGACCGTAAGAATGGTGAGCTTGAAGAGACCACCAGCTACCATCCCGTTTCAAAGGGCGTTCTCATACAATCTTTCCACGAAAGCGTAACGTAGATCATTCCGTACGTGCTGGTGGAGGTGGCCCCAAACTCCGTAGCAGACGCCAAGTAACTCCCAGCAGTGCAGTTTTTGCACACGATTTCGTTTGTAGAGACTCCAGTACATTTCTTGCGTTACTTGATCCACGAATTCATTTTATTTTTTAGACCTTTAGCTAAAATGTAAGACACCTAGATTGAAATATCGGCACCTTCATAATCCAGCACATTTAACCATTGCGGTCTCATTTAGTGGAATGCTTCAGCGCCGCCTTTACGCCCGGTAATTTAGCTGTGTGCGCTATGTTATTTTCTCATTGTGTTCATTGTTCATAGAAAACATGATGCCCGTTTGTCATTTAAGTAATTAGTCCCTTTGAAATGTTGTTCTTAGTGCTTTCAGTAATGTAAATAGCTGGAATGTCTCACATTGGGAAGCTAGGTAACCTCTCCCCCATCCTGGTTTCACTGTCGCTGTCTGTATGCCTATTGAGATAGATATGCCTCACGTTTTCTTTATTATGGGATAGTGATTTGAATCGGATGGTGTCGTTCCAAAAAAAAAAAAAGAAAAGCTGCATTTCAACGCATAGAAAACGTAAGACGCGAGGTTGACGGACGTTGTCATTTTCCACGCATTGACTCGCATAAAAAGTACCTTCCGTCAGCGGGCGCCCTGCGACGTTGAGAACACTGGGCTCTTACTGTAATCTTTATTTTTTTTTCCCTACCTGCTGAGCCAAAATAACAAACGTGTGGTTTGGCGCCCGTTGATCCGGTATAGGTTAATCCCATCGGCGTCGATTCACCGCTAGTACGAAAACGCATCCAAGAACGTTGAACGGATAATTGAATTGGAACGCTCGATAATTCAGACAAATTTTGCATGTCCCGTTGGAGACGAATTTGCGCTAAGCCGGCTATGTTTGGCTGGTTCCAGGGCAAACGCTTTCGAAATCTTACGCGTGAACAGCTGAGACATGGTGGCAGAAAGTTCAAAACCAAGACCTCCTTTGCAGGCACCCAAATGAAAATAATATGCATACGTGTGCCTTCTGTGCTAAGAGCACAGCGACATCAGCTGTTTGAGAGCGCTTCAAAAAATGCACGCGACTTAAGCTGAATGAAGCTTTGTACCGGTGCGTTTATGCTTGATAAGACCGTGCGTTTTTTGTTTTGTTTTTTCACTCTCGTTAGCCCAGGGGGTTAGAGTTGCCGCCCCGAAAAGGCGTTGGCCCCCATTTCCCGGGCCAGGGCGAATTTTTCTTCAACACCCAAGCGTCGTTTTCTTCTAAGAAACCAGCATGCGGTTAGTAGCTTCGTGCTGCTCGCCAATGTCGGATGACACTTTTTCTTGAGAACTTCTTCCACCCTGCGGGTTTCCCCAAGAATGGATTTGCATATTAGAAGACGTGGGCGATGTCTTTTCGCTCCTGTCTCATTGCAGCGCATTCACACCGTCTGTGGTACAAACTTTCAGTTTGCTCTCGCTAGGCCGTTGCACGGTCTGTCATCACCTCCAAGGCTTGCTTGCAGAGGCGAAATGGCCTGTCGTAACTAGGGCCAAGGTTGCCGCTTCCGTCGTACCGTTCGTTGTAGCATCGCGCCATTCTTGTTCCCACTGAGGCATCGCCATATGAAGACGCCTGTGCGTGAGTGTGTTGAAGGCTCCCACGAGATTCTTATGCAACAGACTAGCGAGAAATAACTTCTTGATTTTCCTTTTTATCCTGGGTTTTTGACAACATCGCCTAAATTTCGCTGCAAGACAGTTGACATTGACATTCTTGACTATATCGCAATAGCTTGGTACCACTTAGTTTCTTTTCTACGTAGGGTCCTTCGTTCACGGGCATTATATATATATATATATATATATATATATATATATATATATATATATATATATATATATATATATATATATATATTATTGCGGATAAAAATCTGGCGTTCTTTTAGCAGAGAAGTCGGGAGAAGTCTGGGGTTTTGTTGTCTGGTAGCCCAAAGTTTCGGAATATTCTTCTTTTGGACCCGAATGTTTTACTTAAACACGCGAAATCACTCACTGCAACATGTGAAAAAGATAGGTGCTCACAAATCATTGCGACGAAATAATCTCTTTGTACCCTGGTTGTCAGGCGTATTATTAATGCGTTTAAACGGAACCACATTAACAAGAACGTCAAATAGAGACGGGCATGGCGACCCCTTCCTTACTTGGTTCTCAGCATTTTTTAACAAAGGAAAAAAAGTACCAAAAGCAGGGGACACGGGCACGCTTCGCAGGAGATGTGTGTTTTTTTTTTCTATATCTTGAAAGCCCTTGATGACACATTATCACATGCATTGGGAGCATTTCTGTGACCATCCTATAGACCTGTCGGGCCTTTCGTCCTTGCCTGTTGTCCTGTTTTACAGGTTCCCAATATACGCTCTTGCAACAAAATTGATAAAGTACCATCTAGACGAATGAGCCACTCTTCTTCAAAGCAATGTCGTCGCAGCGCTAATTCGCTTCCTAGCACACTATACCGCCGTTTGAGCGCCCCCCTCATCGAGGAATTTCATCAAGCGTCGAAATTGCGTTATCTTCCACAGGCATTTTCTTTAATTTGGTGCGACTAAATAATAATAATAAAAAAAAAAGTTTTATGCCGCGTGTGGGAAATGCGCTGCAATGCGCCATTGCCGTATTCATGTGAACGCGGCTACAAGAAAAAGCAACAAGGTTTCGTTTGCTCGAGCCAGTGGGCGCTGAATATGTCATACACTTATATATGCCGGTTTTCGCTTGAGTTGCTCAAGCTTGCTCAAAAAAAAAGATGAGCAGCGTTTATTGGTTTTGCAGCACCTGCATTTATTAGTACCCTTTATCAAAAGGGCACACTACGTGGAGAAATCGTGATTAACCTGATTTTCAGAAGCATCATTAGGGATGCGAAAATCGGTAATTACCCGGTTTTGCCTGAAACCGAAGGACCCGTACTGTACGGTACTATGTTGTTATGTTTGCTTAAGCAAGGATTACACAATGAGTAACTTGCACTTTGCACCTCCATGCACTTCGGAGCTTCTTGACTGACTCTATGACGTTGTAGCTACATATACTAAAAGGGTACTGCTTTGGGCTAGTTGGTTACAGTTGATAATATTATGTTATTTGCGCACCACTTTGAACGAGAACTGGGGAATGACAGACACAAGCGCAAACTTTCAACTGGTTTTAATCGTAGGAAGTCAAGTGGCTTATGTACACATATGCATGTGACGTAACATGAAATACACAATAAAATATGCATGCGAAATCAACAATGCAGACTTGCACACGTGCATTGGCAATATCAAGATAAATTCTCAATAGTGTTTGTGATGCCCAAGACAGATATGTCTATGGCCCACACATCTATCGCTCTGCTTTCGCAAAATCCGGCTCCGTTAAGATAGCTAAGTTCATTTTCTGATAGTCCCAATGAAGCCACACTGACGCAGTTCGAGCTCGTGTCTGTAGTTCCCCAGTCCTCCTTCCAAGTGGTGCGCAAATAACATTGATCATACATCTACTAGTTAAGAAATAAAGCGCATAGAAACATTAGGATGCAGCCGAAACAATTCTTTTTCTCCCATAATTATCCTGGAACTGCTTCTTCTAAGAAGGATATCGATCCCCTGTGTGAATGAAACTGTAACACGCTAGAAATCTCGACTTGGCTTTTCGGCTCTTCTATATGCAGATTCATGCTTGCGTAGGAAAAAGCCAGCCGACGCCAATTCCTAGCTGGAAATGTTCCCACACAGATGGCAGTTGGCGATGCACTATTTGTACTGTAGGTTCCTGGGCTCTCTTGTAAACAGCATTCCCCTCCCCCCACGTCGCCCTTTCTTTCTTCTTGCTTACTTTTTCTAATACACCAAACCGTCAGGTAATGCCAGGCTATAGGTTGTCGCCGCTCCTGTCGGTGAGTTATCTCTTCACGAAAGGACCGCTTGTTTTTCTGATCCACGCATTCGACTATCGCAAAGGGGGGAGGGGGAGTGCATACACGGTCGGAGCGTTTTCGAGAACTGGGGATAGCTCGCGATAGCTGCAAGTTTCTCTCTCCCTGCTTTTCAATTTTTTTCTCCTGTTATTATTTAAGAGAGTCGTCCTTTTACTTAGCGTTCGGCTTAGGCACCGTGTGCTCGCCTTCCGATAGTCGCAACCGCTGCGGCACTGCGGAAAAGCACAGCGCCAACACGCGCGCGGCGCTGGATTCCATCTCGCTGTCTGGGCAGCCCGTCCTAGGTCCCGCACCATCGGCGTCAGCCGGCTGGTGGCTTATGATTTAGTTGCGAAGGCTCGTGCGTGCGTGTGTGTATGGGTGCGCTCTCCTTTACTTCGCCGCTGTTATCAGTCGTCGTCGCAGGAGGAATGCCGCCAGTGCCAACGAACGTCGCGTCGCCGCCGCCGGCTTCGCGTTATCCCCTGCCTATAGCTTCTTTCACTTCCAGAGTGCTCGTGATTGGTAGGCACCGAGGAGCCGAAGAAATCTGTCTGTGCCAACATGGAGCATAACTGCGGCAGCAGCTCGGCGGTGCCCCAGCGGCCGCCCGAGAGGTCACTCACTCACTGGCGCCCTGTTCTCTCTGTGCGATCAAGTGAGGGCCCGTGCTTCTGCTCCTTCGGCGAGAGGACGGCACCCCCCCTTTTTCTTTCTGTTCTTCTTCCCTCGCCCAGAAGGAGAGAGGGGGAGTTCTGCCTGGTGGACCCGAGCGGGCGTCCGTGTTTACCCCTTCGCGCCGGGTGATAAGTGGTGATGGGAGGGCGACTTTGAGTGATTTAGTTTCGATGGGCGGGATTCGCAGTCGGTTCGTGCGTCTGGAACGCTTTGTTTTTTCTTGTTTCTTTTTTTTTTCTCTTCATCGCTTTCTCTCACTCACTTCCTATCCGCTATAAGCTGTTGCCTTGGCCCAACGACGAAGAGAGCGGCGCGCTCCGCTTTCGCAACCGAAGCGCGCGCCCCGATGTTGCTTTCTGCCCGCGATCGGCAAGCCCGCCGCCGTTTGAATGCAACGCCACCTCTCTCTATCTTTTCCTCTCCCGATCGTTCGCTCTCGGTGGAAAGCCGAAGGAGGTTGTTGGACGTCTAAAAAAGGCGTTCTTGTTCCTTCGTTCGTTTCTCTCTTCGGGCCTCTCTGTATGCACGTCGACTATACGTACAGTCAGCGCCGCACTCGCGCGTATACTCTGGCTTTCGTCTTCTCGGCTCGGCGGCACATTGTCTTGGCATCCTCATCTCCGCCGCTTCGGGGAGTTTCCTTTTCCTTCGAGCGGCGCGCGCTTCGCTTTGCCGGCGGTTTTGGTTTGTTTACACGACTCTCTTCCGTGCGCGGAGCCCCCCCCCCCCCCCCCCCCCCCTTCTCGGAGTCGTTTTTGCCTTCTTCGTCATCCACCTTGCTCCGTTCTGGTTTCCGTGTTTTCTTGGGGGGCCGCGATGACGATACTGAGAGACGAAATGCCTCCCGCGCAACAAACGGGGAAATGCCCGAGCTGACTTGTCTTCAGCTAGCATCGCCTTCTTTCCGCTGTTCCGGAGAAAGCTCCTGTTGACGCGAAGCTCGACCGCGCATGGTTTGTTGACGTTATGCGAATGAAAGGGGGGGAATGTTTGTTGTACACGGTGTATTGCTTGGCTGCCTGTAGTCGTTTGCACGCAGTGCTAGAATGGAAACTACGAAAGGGCTGGCGGTGTTCCGGTGTTTGGCGAATGGAAATTTAGCTTGCGTAACCTGCAGATATGGAAACGCTTGTGAAATAGTCATTGCTGGCAGAGAAGTGCATTACTGGACGTTGTGAGAGTAAATACAAGGTAGACCAAGATTTGCTTGAGCAACGAGTACATCAACTAAATGAACTAAAGAAGAAGACATGGGTCGTTGAACAAGTGTCAGCACTGCGGAAAATTTCACACATTCCCGCCCAGAAAGTCGACTATCCGCAGTTAGCCTAATGCGAATGCGAATGCGAACTGCGAATGAAGTATTGTAGTGAGGTTGTCATACCCACTCTTCATGTGTTGCGGCCGCCTGTAGGATGAATTCTCGTTTACGGGCGTACTTATGGCGGCTATGGTGCAGGGGAACAGACTGACCATTAGACCGAAGTGTAAAGGAGTACTCACGAAGGCCTTCAGCATTCGTATGCATATTGTTCATAATATGCTTTTCAGTGCCCTGACTTTTGAAAGGCGAGATCAGTGTGCTGAATGATTGTCTTACTGTAATGACGAGAAGGTGCACTATATCATTGGCACTGGTATAACAGGTACCGATTCGTCGCTTCGGAACCACAGACGTTGAGAACCGTTTATCAGCTCGGAAAGCGCTTTCTGCAATTAGCCAGCCTACGTTATCATCGTTGACTTCTAGGTGCGGCTCGTTTTTCCTACTAGTCTCCGTGGGATCTCTCTGTCATCCTTTTATACTCCCATCCCTTCCCTTCAACCACGTGTATAGGTTAGCAAACAGGACTGAAGTCTATAGCTAAGCCCCCTGCATTCCTTCATTCTCTTTCTCGCTCGCTTTCTGTTTGCTGTCTAACTCGCCCGTTTGAAGATGACTGTGCGGTGTGGATGTGTAGCAAGACTCGCCGCTTCGGTCGGGCTCGTTTATTCCGCTGCGCACTCTACCGATCGCTGTGCTCTGCTTGCGATAGCAAGCTTTCTTGAAGGGACCGGCCGGGCCTTCTTCCCGTGTCCGCCCCTCGGCGTCTCGTCTTTTCGGCGTCTGCCCGAGTGCGTGTGGCCGCGTCCTCTCGGGCGACGCGCCGCCGCTCGTTCGGGGGACGCCTGTGGGAGCGCGGCGGCGGGGATGAAGGAAGGAGCGAGGCCTCCTCCGAGACGTTATAAATGGCGCTGCGCGCGAGGACGCCCGCAGGAGGGGCGTCTCGGGCCGAAAACTAACAATGGTCAGCGCAATTAACGTCCGCCGCCGAGAGCTCGCTCCTCGCATGCCGGCGGCGCTTGTGGTGCTGCGCCTGGCGTAATACAACGCACACACGCCACACACTGCAGCACTGCCGTCTGCTCGCGATGAAGGGAGGCCGGCTTGGTGGCTCCCTGCGAACTGCATTCCAAACAGTCTCGCCCTCTCTCGGCGGCTCTGGCGTTCCGTCTTCTCCTGCGCCTCCTCGCCCTCGTCTGGCGGTCCTCGGCCGAGGCCTTGCCCAGCCGGACGGCCGCCGTACGTACTACACGAGACCGGCTGCAACGACGGAAGAACGAGCCGGCCGTGGCGGTGCCGCCGTAGCGCGGCCCGTCGACTGGTTCATCATTGGACGGGCGCAGATTTCGCCGGCCGTGGCTGATTATAGTAATTTCGTATCGACTCTCGCGTTATCGATATGGACGTCTTTTCCGACCGTATATGTGTGTGCGTGTGTGCTGCGGTGGGGTGTGGATGTTGTTTTTGGCGAGCGCTCGCCTCTCTTTTTTTCTTTTTTCGTGCTCTTCTTCGTCTTCCTCTCTCTGTGCTCGTGGCGGCGGCTGTTTCCTGCGCCACTTGCTCGTCCCTTGCTGCACGTGCTGCTGCTGCTGCTTGGATGCGAAGCTAGACGAACGAGGGCGGCCGAGCCTGCTGGGTTCACCTTGTTGCTCTCGCCGCCGCTGGCCCATCCTGCGGCCAGTCGTGGCCCGTTCAGGTCACGCCTAGCTTGTTCCCCTTGTCCTCGCCTCGCGGGGCTCACCTGATGCGCACGCGCGGCTCTGCTCGGCCTTCCTTTCCGTGTGGGTATTGTACCGGGAAGAACAGTGCACGTCCTGGTATTGTGCTCTTCTTCCGAGCCGCGATCGTCTTGTTCGTGTTGACGGTGGCGGCACGTCCGGTTCAGATCTGTTTGTTCACCGACATCGTCTCGAGCGCGGCCGGCCACGGCCAGAGCCGTAACCCGCAGCCCGCCCGCACGTATGAAAACCGCGTCGACAAAGTGTGTTTCACTGCCGCGCACCCTGGCACGAAGGAAACGCCATCCGGCTTCGAATTGCTTTCAAAAGACCGCAGTTGCATAGCACACATTTCCCACTTGAAAGCGTTCTGTGGAGCAATATACCGGAGGAAAAGGCTATTGGTTACGTATGAGCATGTCGGCTGTGAATCACCTCACATTGGTGGCGTCTGTGATACTCTTCTTTGGCCCTCTCCCACTGACAAGATGTTAAGACTGATTTGAATTTGCTAACTTACTGTGCATGCATCATTTCTCTCTCTCACTCTTTCAGTATCATCTATATTTACCTTTGTACTACGGTTCAAGCCTGTGTGTCATCGGTTACGTGAGGCTTTGTATTGGACGTATATCAAAACATGTCCGAATGCGACAGACAGGCAGACACCCGATATTACGTAACATTTCTCTTTTGAGGACATTTAGTCTTGACTGCGGTCATTTTTATCGCACCAATTGCTAGGCACCTCCACAAATCCCATTCGATCCAATTTTGGCTAGCAAAGAGGCCAGTACCCTTTTCAACTGTTTCATATGCGTCCATGTATTGCGACAATTAGTCGACTTGTAAATATTTTGAACTTCATCTTTGTAGAGCATTCGTAAACTATTTTTGCAGCTAGGCGCCGTCTGCAACTATTGCTGCGCTAATTTTCTGCATATTATATACCGTCTAAATATCCTTTAACGCAGACACATGTGCAATCAGTCGATGAAATTTCTTGCTATAGGAAAACCAAAGATGGTTTTCAAAAGGCAAGGAGCAGGGCACCGACTCGCAGGCAGTTTCTGGACGCGTCCAATTCTGACTCCACTCATGATGGTTAACCGACCTTTCGCGCCGCGCAAAGCCAACCGTGAACGCGTCCGTTTCGAATCTGAAGACCGCTCCAACCTCTTTCCCTCTCTCTTAGTGACCTAACTTGTATCTCCGATAAACGGGGACGGTATTAACGGAGCCTGTACCAAGCGTCGCCGTTTTGTGCTCGGCTGGTCGCTGCCATACACTTCTCCGCTTTCGCTCCGTTGCCTTCTGCTCCCGGCCACGGCTTCTTCGGCCGTCCCTTCAACCCCCATTTCCCTTTCCCTGCCCCAATCCCGCTTTCCTGTTCCCTGGGGGCTCGCTGCAGAACCTTTTCTTCCCTCCCTCCCGCTTCCTCCTCGCTGCGTCATCCCCGTTTTTCCTCGGCCCCTTCCTCCCCTGTATCGATCGAGGCAACGCGTCGCTGCCCGGCCGATTAATCCACGCTGCAGTGAGCGGGCCCGCTTGGCCGGCGCGTTCGTTGCCCAGGCTCCAGCAGCCGGAAAAGAGAGGGAAGTCGGCCAGGCTTTGTCCTTCCTTTCTTTCCTTTTCTTCTGCGCCCTCCCCTGTTCTTCCCCACCAAGTGTTTTATTGTCTTCCTACGGAGATGATTCCTCCATTTGCTTTGCTTCTCTTTCTCGACGCCCGCCTCGGGTGTGGTGTGTTGTAGTATATGCTGCACGTACGTGCTTGATATGTGCTACCGGCTATTACGTGCCTTGTCTCGGTAAAAGCGTGCAGCATAGAGCAGGCGACGATTGGCACCAACGAAGTGACCATATTTCTTCGCAGCGCTTAAACGTTAGGATAAATCAAACATCCGTAACTAAAAATAAAAGGACATTTGCTCTGGCCAATCATAAATGCACATGGTTACCATGCCTATGGTGTTTGAGAGCTCTAAGATATCGAGGAAAGGAAAATGATAAGCGGCACACGTTCGTTTTTCGTGCCCGCGTCATTTCTCAATTGCACCATAGCATTGTGAACGTGTTACAGTTCGCCATCCTGGCATTTTATGAACGCCACAGCTCTGAGGGGTCGTGTTTTAACATGCGAAAAAGAGCGTTTTGAACATGGCTTTTATCGCCGGATTCATCTCGTTGGGCGTCACGAACGGCCAGCGCCCAGCTTAGGAGCGATTGTATCCTTTCGTACGGACGCTCGATCATATAACATCACGCGTACGAATCAGTGCGAATCCGGGCGTCATTATTAGCAACTTACGCTCGTCGTAGTGTCCGCAATACTGCACATTTTTAACCGACGCGAGGTATAAAAAACCCAGGGGAATGGCCTGTATGTACGCGCTATATGGTGTTACGAGGGGTGGCGGTACGGCGGGAGGGACATCAGATTGAGGGGGGGGGGGGAGGGAAGGGAGGGGTGCAATTGAACGGAGGAAGGGGTGCGTGCGGGAGGGACTGTACAACCCCTTTTTGCCTACGTATTCGTCGCCGTCCGTTATGTATGTACACATAGCCGCCGCGCTCGACGCTTTGTCGTCGTAGCGACCGCCAGCGCCTGCGATTATATTTACATCGAGAGCTAATTTGTACCGGAACATTCATAACGAGCGAGTCGCCGCTTCTTTTTCATCCCCGACGCTGCTCCCCCGTCAGAGCGAAGCGTGACATTGGTTTTGTTGCCGTTCTGACGTGAACGCCTTCGTTGTGTTATTCTTTGCTACTTTCATTTCTTTTTTTTTTTCCTGCATAGACATTTGATTTGGGCCTTGATAGCTCCTTCCTTTTTCCCTTCTGGTCTTCTGGTAGCGGTGGTAGTCGCTAATCCGTTTATCCTGGCAATCTAAGCCTGCAGTGAACCGCGGTGTACATCGTTGTGATTTCAGGAACTGCTTAAGGTTGCTCATACAGGATACTCGTGACGAACCACGTCTACCAAACAATTTGCATCCTGTCCGTGAACGCATAACGCGGCGATATCCAGGCCACGCGCGACATTCGGAATAGAAACTTTTGTCCCAGAAAGTGAGCCGCGGTAACCCACTGAAACGCCGTGTGGGAGTTTTCTAAGAGTAGCGCCAAGTACTCGCAGCTAGCAGGAAAGTGTACGTCGAATAGCGGAGTCCTCCCGTTGAAGCCCCATGACCGCCTCTTAATCAAAAATTACAGTCCCAACTTCCATTTGCCATCGGCGATCGGGCTTGCGTGTGTATTTCCTCTTCCGCTGTATCGGCTCGATAAAGTGTTCTGGCGACTCTTTCCGTGTGGAGAAGGATGGTTCGCACGTGGTTCGATGGTTCCCTGTCGTCCTGCTTCGCACGGCCGGGTGGGTCTCTGCGCGTGGATCGAGTCGTATACGTGAGTATCGCGCTGGGGTATACGCTCTCGGAGGTGTCGAACGAAGCGCCGCCTGCAGGGCGTGGAAGGCGAAACGGATGCGCACGCACACAGCTCGTGCGGAGGCAGACCGAATCGAGTTATCGCGCTCCACATTCGCTCCTCCAGTTTCTCTTGGCTCCAGCAGCGCCTTGATAATGCTTCGCGGAGGGAGACGCGGAGCGTTGTGCCTCTTGTTGAGCTTACTGCAGCAGCGCCGTACGAGGTTGTGCGTACGTGTGTGTTGCGTCGGCGCCCGAATTTTTGTTTAGTGACTCCCGCTCCAAGCCACGTCCCGCCCGCGTACGCCACCGCGCCTGTCGAAAGTGATATATACACGCGTTCCCGTATACCGTGTTGTGCCACTACCACAAGCCCGGATTCCGAATCTGCAAGATGCGGAATCTATCCTGCGAGCGCCATAATTCTCCCTTCACAAGTCAAGATGCTGCGCCTTCGTGCGGGAGAAGCCTCGGCGGAGCAGCGTGTTTTGACGTGTCCGCGTGTGCCCGACGGCCCGGCGCCGCACCTCCCTTGCCTGGAGGTCACCGCGCGCGCGAACTTTGAACCGGGTGGCCAGCGCGGTCGCTGGTTGGACCCCTCGGACGACCGTCGTGTGCTGACTTTGTATTGGGCCGTTTGAGTGACAATGGGCCTCGGGGATTATAAAAGCAGCGAGACGCCGCCTGGAAAACAGGATCTGCCGACCCCACCGGGAGAGAGTGTCGCTCCCGACTGGGGTGAGATGTGAAACGCGTTTTCGCCGGACGTCGTCGTGCGAGAACAGTCGCGTTTGTTGTGAGCACTCGGCCCCAGTGCCGACCCGTTCATGTCCTGTATGATAACCTGTATATAATGTATAAAGTCCCTTTTGTTATTCTCATCGACGCCAGGCTCGGAGTCATCGCTACCAACGCTCTGTCACGAAACGGGTGACGAGCGCTACGGGACCACAAAGCCGTAATCGTGGTGCAGCGGTACAAGTTCGTAACACTGGTGGCACCGGTTGGATGTCGTAACACTGGTGGCACCGGTTGGAAGTTCGTAACACTGGATGGCAGCTACGGGATTGACCGGCATCAGCTACCTCGGCGCGGTGAGTGCCTGAAGTTTACCTCAAACACCAGACTTTCTCTGACACAGGTTATAGTAGCTTAGGGAAGGATTTGGTGTTGCATTGTGTTTAACCTTGTGTGTTTCAAGCCTAGTAAGAGTGTTTTGAAAACCAGGGGATGCTGAGGGGGTAAACAGGGCAGTGTGTGATATACTTGCATATGTCTTACTAGTAGTGTTATAGTAGCGTACGGCAGGTATATTCAAAAAGGGTAAACAGCAGGAGGACAGTGTGAACGATGGAGAAGTACAAGGTGAAGGAACTTCTCGAAATTTGTGAGGAGTTGGGCATTGAGTTGGGCTCAACCAAAAGAAAGAATGCGATCCTTGAGGTCATGAGGACTGGGGACGTAACGGCTGAGGAAGCCGCAGAGGCCTTGGCGGGTATCAATGAACGTCGGGAAAGGGAGGAGAAGGAACGTTGCGAGCAGGAAAGGAGAGAACAGCAACGTCGCGAGGAGGAAAAGGAGGAAAGGAGAGAACAGCAACGTCGCGAGGAGGAAAAGCAACGTCGCGAGGAGGAAAAGGAGGAAAGGAGAGAACAGCAACGTCGCGAGGAGGAAAAGGAACTTCGCGAGGAGGAAAAGGAGGAAAGGAGAGAGAGGCAGCGACGTGAGCACGAGCTTAAAATGAAAGAGTTGGAGATCCGAAATAACTCGCCGGCGCCTAGTCTCACTTCTAATGTTCCAAGAATACGCGATCAACTTTCACCCTTTGTCGTCGGAGAGGATATGGCCAAATACCTCGTGAAATTTGAGCACGTGTGTGAACGGAATAGCATTGAGCGATCCCTTTGGGCACAGAATCTGTTAGCGTTGCTTCCTGGGGAGGCATCAGACGTAATAACTTGCTTATCGAAAGAGGCGTTTGAGAGCTACAGTGATGTGAAGGAAGCGCTACTGCGGAAGTACAAATTGTCGCCCGAAGCTTTCCGGCAGAGGTTCCGGTATGCAAAAAAGGGTAAGGAGTCGAATGTTGACTTCGCGTTTCGTCTAAAAGCCGACTTGGTGGAATGGCTGAAGGGCGAAGAGGTTTTCGACGACCGCGACAAAATTGTCGAATGCATCGCGTTGGAGCAGTTCTACCGTTGCATTGATGAGGATGTCCGGCTCTGGCTACAAGATAGGCTAAAGGATGTTAAGCTAAACAAGGCAGCAGAGTTAGCGGAAGAGTATTACACACGCCGCAGCTTGCACAGCAAGGCAGTGCGCGTAGAAAAAGCTGATAGGAGAGATTGGTTTTCCGGGAAGCCCGACGAACGGAAGCAAATCACGCGTCGCGAGTTTCGGGAAGACGAGTCGCTTCCCAAAGAAACTGTAAGGGATGGACAGAATGCATCTCAGAATGATGACGATGGTCCGAAACAGCGAAACGAAATGACGCGTTCTTTTGAAAAACGGAAACCGTTAACCTGCTACAATTGCAAAAAGCAAGGGCACATCGCTGCAAGCTGCCCAGAGAGAATTGCTTTTGCAACGATACAGGAAACTCACAAAAACATACGTCTATTGGAGCCCTATGTGCAGGAAATTAAGGTAAACGGCAAGAAGTGCCGAGCACTGCGGGACTCTGCAGCAACTATGGACGTTGTTCACCCGTCTTTCGTCTCCTCGAGTGATTTTACGGGAGAGTGCGTTAGGATACGGCAAGTGGCCGAGAAGGAGAGTGCCTGTTTACCGATCGCAACGGTTATCATTGAAGGAGAGTTTGGGAAACTTAACACCGAAGCCGCTGTGTCAGCCGCCCTCCCGGAGCAATTTTCCTACCTCTTCTCAAATAGCTCGGAGCAGCTGCTGAGGGATCAGGGCAAATCATTCTTTGCCGACGTGGCGTACATGGCCCCCACGCGATCCAAAGCGCGCCCGCTGTCGAAGGAACTTGACTTAGCGACGGGAAGCGAAAGGCGGTGCGGCACACGGACCGATCACGGTAACTTGAGTGGCGAGCAGTCACGGGAGAGGCAGAGCTCGGAGGCTGGCCTAGACGAGCGGGTCCTGGAAGTGAGTGGGAGTGACGCGTGCAGTGCTAGCCGCGATATAGACTCGACGCCGCAATTAGGCGACGCGGGCTCCGCACTCGCTCCGGTTTCCGCCAGCCGGCAGGAGCAGGCTGCAGTTGAAAGAGAAACTCTGATTCGCGAGCAAAAGGAAGACTGTTCAATAGCCGATCTGATGAAGAGCGTCAAACTGGGAGTGAAAAAAAAGATGGTTTCATTTTACGAGGAATCTGGCTTATTGTACCGCCGCTACACGGATAAGCAGGGTCGCAAATATAAGCAGCTTCGGATTCCGCGAAAATATCGCCGGGAAAAATGAATGACCTCATTTGCTTCCTCAGAAGTATGTTTTCGGTCCAAGTGATTTCAAGGGGACCATTCTATTTGTAATTATTATTGCTGATTAATAATTGTTTCTATTTTGTTGCGTTGTTAATTTGAAAACTGGTTGTTTGAGCCTTGTGTACTGGATCGTACACCTGCCTCCTGTTGCAGCGGGAGCAAAAAGGGGATAGCAATTTAGTTAGGTTGATTTGAATTATGGCCTTGTCTGGTGTTTGACGGGAGACAGAGGGCACTTGTTCGTGTTGGGTGTTGCCTTTTGCCGGTCGATTTTGCAAGCTGCAGAACGACCAAGCGGGACCAGTGGCGAGAAGCAAGGTCTTAGGAACGACCCGAGCGGAGCTGGTCAAGGTGCCTTGGCGACGACGTGGTGAGCAGAGCTCCTGTCCTGGCGAGTCGGACTGGGCACGTGATGTTACCTGGCGTCCCGACACTGGACGTGAACTTGGACGAGCCTGACGAACGTGCGCGCCTGGCATCCGAGCCACGTGGAGGCAGCTCGTCTTCCCGGCGCCTTATCTGAGGGCGGGGATGCTGTTGTGCCACTACCACAAGCCCGGATTCCGAATCTGCAAGATGCGGAATCTATCCTGCGAGCGCCATAATTCTCCCTTCACAAGTCAAGATGCTGCGCCTTCGTGCGGGAGAAGCCTCGGCGGAGCAGCGTGTTTTGACGTGTCCGCGTGTGCCCGACGGCCCGGCGCCGCACCTCCCTTGCCTGGAGGTCACCGCGCGCGCGAACTTTGAACCGGGTGGCCAGCGCGGTCGCTGGTTGGACCCCTCGGACGACCGTCGTGTGCTGACTTTGTATTGGGCCGTTTGAGTGACAATGGGCCTCGGGGATTATAAAAGCAGCGAGACGCCGCCTGGAAAACAGGATCTGCCGACCCCACCGGGAGAGAGTGTCGCTCCCGACTGGGGTGAGATGTGAAACGCGTTTTCGCCGGACGTCGTCGTGCGAGAACAGTCGCGTTTGTTGTGAGCACTCGGCCCCAGTGCCGACCCGTTCATGTCCTGTATGATAACCTGTATATAATGTATAAAGTCCCTTTTGTTATTCTCATCGACGCCAGGCTCGGAGTCATCGCTACCAACGCTCTGTCACGAAACGGGTGACGAGCGCTACGGGACCACAAAGCCGTAATCGTGGTGCAGCGGTACAAGTTCGTAACAACCGCTAGCTCGCCGCTTGCGTTCTGAATTCAGTTTCCCCGTCCCAATATCTGTTCTCTCTTCCGCTCCTGAGTCGTATGCTAGAACGTGTTTTCCTCTGCCGATGTTTTCTTCTTCTTAATTCTTTTTTTTTTCTTTCCCGATCGTCGAAACGAGGAGGAAGCACTTTCACGCCCGGCGTCCTCTTGCTCTTATTTTCCCCTCCGCTTATCTCAGCGTCCTTAAGCGGCGTTCTGTTTCTAATCCCATTACCGCTTCGCTTTGCCTTCCTTCGCTTTTCGATGGGATTACCAGTTTGCGAAACCCGACCCGATTCACATTTCGATCTCTGCGTGTCCGAGTGAAAGTGGTGCGAAGATTGATCGAGACATAACTGCCTGCCGCTCGAATAGGGGGGTAAACGTTTGGACAAGACGCTAATCAGCAGCGAGCGAGCAAGGAGACGGACAGAGGCGGTGGCGATCTGTGAGCGTATAGCCTGAGCTACGGATAACGATCCCCTCGCGGGCGAGACATGTTTCGCAAGTCGGCGGCTGCGTATATAATCGGACAGAATCCGCGTGACGGGAGACCCAACGCCTAAATGCTATGCGTGTATACTACAGGCGCATCGTCGATTGAGCCACTCCTTTCTTTCTTCTTTCTTTTTCATATTTATGCCCGTTTTGTTTGGAACAAATCGCGCTGCCTCCTCGTTTATACGAGTATATATCCTGTAACTTAACGCTTTTCCGCGCGCCTAAAGGCTCGCGTATGCTTGCCGAATCGCTTCTGGCCCGCTGCCCGAGATGGCTATCTTCTCCGTTATACGACGCGCAGTCCGAAGTCGTCGCAGTATATGGCGACGGGCGCGTATGTGCTGTGCCGGAACGTGAAAATGCGGAACGTGTCAACGACGTTGTGCGGGACTAAACGAGTGGAAACTTTCTTTTTTTTTCCTTCGATGCCGATTCTCCACGCTCGATTTTCGGTTCAGGTCCATATACTGGCACATGTTAGCAGCGCCCTGCTCTTATTTTTGTCCCCCCACCCACCAACATCGTTCCCCCTCGTCGTGCCCATGCGGGAGACGCGGATAGCGGTACATCTGCGTTGTGTGCGCTGCCGTATACATGAGCTCCCGGTGTAGGCGCGCCGTCACAGATTCTGTCCACGTCGCGTCGACAGAAAAAAAAAGGAGAAAAAAATAAAGCGCGCGCCGCGATAACGCTTCGGGAGCCGTTTGTGCCGATGCTTTCGCGAAACGCGAGGCAAAGCGAAGAAAACGCGCGAGCATAGCCGTGTTCTTCTTGCGCCTCGCTCAGTTTTCTCTCGTATTCTCGTTTATCTATTGCGTTCGTTTTTCGTTGTCTTGCCTTTATGCAGCTTCTCCCGCGGCTCGTTAACGGGAGTGTTCTACGCGGGTGGCTGAGGAAAGAGGGGAAGAGAGAGAGAGAGAGAGAGTACGAGGCGTCGTCGGCGAATCGACGACGACTTCGTCGTCGTCGTCTTATCTGGGTCGTTGTTCGGAGCTGTATGCGCAGCGAACGTTGCCACGTTCTCGGTCCCTGCGCGCCCTGCCCCCGCTGTTCTGGCGAAAGAAAAATCTCGGTTGACCTCGGCGTAACGAGATTGCCTGCTGCGGCCCGGTGCTCTATTGGCATGCGGGTGCGAGCGGCGGCGCAACCGCCAGGCGAGGCTGTTTTTGTTTGTTAAACGCTCTCCGGCGGGTTCCGCGCCGCCGTCGCGACAGCGACGACTTGGCCGAAATGGCGTGTGTGCCGCGACTCGACGGTTTTCTTCTCGTGCGCTTTCGCTGCTTCTTCGCGTTAACCTTTGCGCGCTAAGGTGTCTCTGTGTTTGTGTGTCTCTCTCTTTCGCTCTTCCGTTTCCTGGTTCCGCGCTCTTCTTTTTCTCTTCTTCTTTCCTTCGTTCCCTTATCTCTGCTTCCGTTATTGTTGGTGGGCGCATTTATTCGACTTCTGGCGTGTCGTTGGTTGTCGTCTTCTCTGCAGTGCATTTTTTTTTTCTTTCATTTTCGCTTCGGTGCGGGGCTGCGAGATTCGTGTAGAGCGCAGATTTCGACGTCTTCTTCTTGTCGTCTTGGTGAGACGCGGCAGGGCAACGAACCCCAAGCACAGTTTTGTGATGACGCGTAAAGCGAGCTGAATCTTACGCAGATAGCGTCCCAATTTTTGCTTTTCATCCCGTGCGTAAGCTTATTTATTCATTTATAATAGCACGGTGTCAAAAATGTGTCCGATAAGGACCCGTAGGTTAAGCCATTCACGGACGTTTGCCCTTATATTCAACAGTTGCTCTCATTTGTGGCACGAGTTATGAGCTCTGCGCTGTTTGGTACTAGACGTTCTCGCTCTTTAAAAAAAGAAAGAAAAAAAAGGAAGAGAAACTTATTCTTATTGACTGAAGAACAAAAACGCGCACACGCGCAATGCACAAATACCTTGTGCCCGAGTAGGCTTTGGAGAAGGTAGTATTACGTGTTAACGGGAGTGGTGGAATTCTTTATTGGCGGGCTCGCAGACAAGTTCAAACACTGTCAGGGACGAGCCGGCTATGCCTTTGTCTGCCCCGAACAATGCTGTCCGAGAAGGCGTTCCACGGGCGAACGCGCGCCCCGTAGAGACGGTCCGTTGCGAAATCGCAGCACGGTACATTTACATGGCGTTCTGTCGCAGCGTTTAGGCGACGTGGTGTCAAGGTCGATGCCGCTGTGAGAAAAGGCTGCTCGGTTTTGCACGGATGAACGCTTTCGAACGTGCAGTGCATGCAACCCTGTGCAGTCCTGAGGCGCGCCGTTACGTCACTGAATTATCTCTCTCTCTCACACACACTTCTCCTTCTTTTTTTTTTTTTTGACAGCCTTCGCAGGATTCTGCCTGAACGCAATGGAGCACTGCCGATTAATTTTCAACATTTTATTCCACAATTTCCTTAATGAATCAGCCCCTTTGGCACGAGGCGCGCCTGTGAGGTTGCGAGACGACGAAAGAAAATCTTAAAAACAATGAAGAAAGATTAATGCCAGCCACATATTAGCGCGGGCGGTAACGCTGAACAGCTGATGAAAATATGTAACATGGGCAACTTATGAAAGCGATTTGGCATGAAATGTCGGTTCTTTGTGAAGCTGCATGGAGAAGGTGACATAGATAATGCTCTTGTATATACGCACGATGACTGTTGCGCTAGTGAAATTGTACTTTATAAGGCGCAGAAAACTCCGGAAAGGGGCCAAACTTGAACGTGAAGTCCGTCTTTTGACTCTTCCTTTCCTATTGATTTGTTTAGCGTGGCCTCCCCTGTTTCCTAGAAAACCAACTATTCCTTTTGCAGGTATTGTCAACTCTATAGGACCAGGGCCGTGCAACTTGTATTCCTGACCGGTATATGGGTGCCATATGCTAGTGTGCCGTATCCAGCGGTGGAGCTCTGTACAAAACACTTTTAAATTAAGGGTGCTGGCCCGACGTTGATAAGTCAGGTATCGCGCGGATCGTGCGTTTAGAGATAAAGGTCACCGACACGAATAATGAATCCGGTCGCGTCCGTTCTGGACGAAACATCAATACAGGTCGTTTAGAAAAGTCCTTTGCCTGTGCGGAGCAGAGTTCCGCGTCATTCCAGGTCGCACGTCAGACGGGGATCGGCGAAGGCTTTTCATCTCGCCTGACGGCATGACAGACATCAGCAGGGCGGACGCCACGAGGCACGCGACTCAAGCTTCCGTGACGGCGTTGTATCGACGCAAGCGCGCGTGTGATCGGTCGTTGAGCGAAGGGCTCCAATCACCGTCGTCGTCGTCGTACTTCGACGGCGCGCTGATGGAGGCATGACTTTTCTTGCCACCGCTCTCACTCGACGTCTTATACAGGAACGCGAGACACCACCCCGCACGTGACACGACTACTTGTGAAGGGCGTCTGGGGGTGGTGGGCGGTTACCGCTCGCTTTTTACGGCCGTATTTCAGAAGCACGTCTCCAACGATTTACGCTCGTCTGAGAGGGTATAAGGCGTCGCAATCAAACGAGATTGAATGTGTGAGGTGCGCGAGACTCGGCTGCTTCGAGCGATGTGGTCCAGAATGAGGATCTCCTATTGAGTAGGAAGCGCTCTTAATTAAGAATCGTTATAACTAGTTAATGACGGTTAACCTCGGTAGATTAAGCGGTACATCGCATCTTAGGCGTGTTAGGCGCCGTTGATCGTTAAAGTTTGTCTCGGCGATTACTAAACAGGTACCGCCGAGAAACTCCTTAACGCACCGTGGACCTCAGTAATTGGGCCGGGGCCTAACATACTCGCTTAACCACCCGGGGCATTAAGTCCCCGTGGCGTGGCCTTGTGTTGCGCGTCGCATTACCCGGCTACAAGCAAAAGGGATGTAATGAAGTACTGGCGCAACGCCTCGCCGCCCTTTACTGCTTCCTATTATGCTGACGGCACGTCGACCTGCATTCGTCGTGTACAGGGTGGCGTCGAACCGTTAAATCGAAATCGCGATGTGAAGTTAGGCAAACCCGTCAATCTCGACGGCGTGGCCGCGTTGCGTAAAAAAAAAAAAAATACCCCGTAGGATCGACGGCTCCGTCGTCCTGTCGTCACCCGCTAAAGGAAGAGCGCGCATTGTTGAGCTCGCACAGCGGCCTAGCGCGATGCCTGACATCTACGACCGACCGTTGAACGTTCGCATCGCGTGCCTGCCTGCCTGCCTGCCCACCCGCCCGCTCGCACGCGTTCTCGCAAAACGGCGCAGCAAGCTGGCCCTGCTGGCCCCGAAGGCGTCGACGTTTCGACGTGGAAAATTGCGAAAAACGTTTACGATTGTCGTGGTTCCCCGCAGCACGCAGCTGCGCTGAGGGCGATCCTCCTCGCAGGGTCCTCGGCGGTGCTTTGTGGGAACTCGCGGCGCAGGAATGATGTGGTTCGGCCGCCGGCGTGCATTATTCTGTCAGCGCTGTGCGCAGCGGCGGGACTATGCGCGCAGGCGAGGTTATTGCCCCGTTATTTACCTGTCGGCCGGGGGCGGAAAGACCAACGCGTCTTGTGCAAACACTTGGTCCAAGCGTCTATACGAGCACTGTACTCTCCGTTCACACTTACGAATCGTCTCTTGGCAAATTCGCGCGAATGAAAGAAGAAAGAACGATGAGAGCCGGGGGGGGGGGGGGGGGGGCGTGGTAGTTTTCCCAGCATGCCACCGTGAAATAATTTTGTCTCGGTATCCTATAAAATACTAACAAGGCTGGAGTGTAACCTGAAAGGGCGAAGTAGAGAAAACTCATTGCGCGTAAGCACACATGAAAGTCGTGCAGTCCAACATCATTCTGTAGTTGGTAGAGGAGCGTTGTTTACCCTCAATACTCCGTAGCGTTTGACATTGGTGTGAATGAATCACACCAGTGTCACACAGGCTTTCCAGCCTGAAAATAATTATTAAAAATAGTCAAGAGTGCCAGTCAAATTCTTTCGCGTTTCACTCCGGCTTGCTACTGTTGTTGCGATGTTCTTGAATATTTTGATGAAGTGCACCAGCTGCTACGCGATACAGTGATCACGTTAATGAGAGGTGCCGTATGCGTTCACTATACAACCTTTCCTCAAAGGGTTGTATACTGAGCTGCTGAAAAGTACAGAATGATGGACCTTGACGCTTTTAAGTTGCGCTCTCACGGTTCACTGAGGGTGTAGGTTGGCTTTAGTCAGGGTGGATGCATATACGTTAAATCAGCGATGAAAACGGAGCGACACAGGACCAGCGCTCATCCTGTGGCCTTCTCCAATTGTATTGCCGTCATTTTCGGTGCTGATTTCAACTACAATCTCACGGTACTTTTTGGATCACACGGCAAATAGATCGGTGCTGTCGGGGGCAGGTATACCTTTTGGAGCTGCGGCGCGAGTCACAGTGCTTCGTGTTTGTTTACGTCGTGCGCATTCGACGCTTCGCTGTCCTCGGCGCCCCGCATCTTTTCGGAGACCGGTCGGAACGAGGAGAGAGAGAGAGAGAGAAAGAGAGAGAGAGAGTCTTCGTTCCGGAGGGCGTTCAGGCTCGCGTTCGCATTTCATTCGGGAAGGAATGAGCGCGGTACGGCGCATAGCGTCTTGCTCTCGGCGCATAGCTGGCTATATAGCGTGTGTAGGACGCCGTACAGAGGCCGAGGAGTTGCCGGGGCTGCGTACGACGTCTTCGGGCGGAAGAGAAGAGTCGCTGCGGCGGGGCCCGTCAACCCTCGGCGAGAAGTTGGCGGCCGCATCGTCATCATGTGCGGGCATCGAGCGACGCTTCTTCCTGCCCCGCGTATAACGGCCTCGTAATTAGGGGAAGAACCCCGTGCGTGTTCCCATCCATCACTGCTCGGCGCCGTAGGTGCCGCGCGCCTCGGACCCGTCGTCCTCGCCCCCAACCGGCGGCGGATCCTTTTTTTGGCCCCCGCCTCGCCTCTTTATTTCCTTCTCGCCAGGTTTTGTGCTCGAGGCATGCAAGGAGACGGGCCACGGGCGCGATGCTTTGTTCCCGCGGTGAGGCGCGCTATTCCCGGTCGACCTACCAATCACTGCGGCGCGCTCGCGTTGTGCACTCAACGGGCCAAGATGTGTGTAGTAGTATGTGGCGTACCTTTCTTTACCCTATTCAAAGCTGTCTTCTTCTCCCTCCCCCCCCCGCCCCTCCTGTTTCTTTTTCTTTCTCCCGCACTTTCAGCTTTTTGGAATGAAGGAGACATGAGGGTGAATGACGTATGCGTGCTTGTGCAAGAGAGAGAGAGAGAGAGAGAGAGTTGTGCGCTTAGACGTCTCGTATATCGAGACGGTCCATGTTGAGCTGTCGATCACGTGTGTACAATTAATATATGCGCGTATTGCGTTGCGTTCGTCTCTGTAGGCACGAATGACGATGTGCAGTGTTCGTGAAAAGAGCAAGGGCTACGTTGCCTGCATGCGAATCTCTGCTGTATCTTATAAGTTACAACGCCCTGGTAAATGAAAAGAGCTCTCATGTACACGCCATCCAGAGTTCTGGAGTGTCAGGAGTGCATTGGGAACCACAACACACAGGCGAATGACATGCGTGTGGTACATACGTGTCCGACCCGTATACTTTTAGTAAACGCTCCACCTTTTGGCGTTATTCTCCTCGTAACACTGACCAGCGTACGGAAGTGTGTGTTGCGTACGATGTGTGTCAAACATCGAAATCGCAGGCAGTTTCTCTGCCACTTATGTTCTCCCCTGTACTATCGGGAGACGGAATATAATGGCTTAGTTCAATTGGCTTGCTCCGTGCTCGGGTTGTTTTAGCTATTGCAGTACATTTCACCGTTCGATGCAGTTACAACAGTTGGGTCGATATTAGCGTGTTTGTAGCTTGCCTAGGTAAAGGACAAAATAAAGTGTGGGAGTAACGGTTCAATACTCGGCGTACTCGCCGTTGTGAAACACACGAGTCAGTTTTCCTTTTTTTTTTCCTGTCAACGGACGCCATCAGTCTACCTCGAGGGCCGAACTTTAGACACTCTAACCTGCATAGACACGTAATTTGCATACATGCATTTCAAGGCGAAAGCATTTTGCGTCGATCGACATAAACCCGCTTTTCTAAACGTTTGACCTGCGCGCATTGTACGCGGCTCTCCGTTTACGTATGCGGTTTTTCAGGTGTATACTGCGAGTAAATAGCAGTATACAAAATGCGCTTTGTTTGTCGTTTCTAAAAACGAGCCCGCGGGACGAGTTTAGCGAACGTGCCCTCCTGTTGTACTACGTACACGTATAGAAGAATATACTGCAAGCTGGGAGCAAACAGTTGCATCTGTATAGCTGTATGTATATAGCGCTCAGTTTCTTCCACTGGGACGATATAGAAACGCTACCGACGAGAGAGATCTGCGTTTCGCGAGCATGCGGTTTGTCGCATGGCAATGAACCCACGGGTGCAAGCCGGTCGGCGGCGGTTATGTTCGCCCATCCGCTTGCAATGCTCCAGCCCAAATTCTCCGGTATTGCCCGTATCCTCCTTCGTCTTCCGTTTCACTCGTCTCTTCTTCTCGCGGTCCTCTCGATTTCGAGTTCTGTCGCGTCCTCTCCCTTCTTGTACATCGTGTAAGCCCTTCTTATAAATATTTTCCCCCCCCTCTCTCTCACTCTCCGAGGAATTCGGGCGATTTCGTCTCTTCGAGTAGTTTCGCATTCTCTCGTGTTCCTCGTCGCCCCCCTCTTGCTTTTTCTCGTTTCCGAACGGAAGTTGAGGAGGAACCACGAATACGAAACGACTCAAGGGACTGGAATCGAAAGACGAAACGAAAACAAAAGGGAAGCTGAAACGGAAGCGACAAATAAAAAAAAATTGAGATTCTCTCGGGCCGTGATTCACTCGGAAAGAGAAAAGCATAGCGAACAGTAGGAAGAACCGCATAGGGGGAAGAGCCTCATAGGAGGAACCGCTCCTGGTGCCTGCGAAAAATGGATCCTGCTACCCCTGGTACACTGCTTGTGTCTTCCAAGGTTTATTATTATACTTTTTTTCTTAAACTGAGGAGCGGAAGGAAATGAAACGGAGGACGCAGGGTCGGTGTCTCGGTCGCCTTAGGAGAGGCCGTACGTGTTTATATATATATTGTTCTACCTTCTTCTTTCGCCTTGTTTCACCCAAACCGTTTCCTGTGGTGATGTTGAAATCCGGGGCTCAGTCTTTGTCTTCTCGTGGTCTTGCATTTAAATGTGCGTTAGTCGCTAGCCAGTGGCGTAGCCAGAAATTTTGTTCGGGGGGGGCTACGCCACTGGCCCCATGTGTGTGTATATATATATATATATATATATATATATATATATATATATATATATATATATATATATATATATATATATATATATATATATATATATATATATATATATATCCACGTATATATGGGGCCAGTGGCGTAGCCAGACATTTTGTTGTTGCATTTAAAAGAAAAAGTTTAATTCTAGTGACTACTGGTTTCAAATGTTTTATTTAGGTGGTCAATTATTTATTAAAAATTGGCCAAATCGAAAATTTTCAGAAAACGAAACTATCAAGTTTAAAACTCCGTGACTCAACAATGAAAAATGATATCACAATTCTGTGAATTGCATCTAATAGTACATCTACAGCGGATAAATGGATATGTTACACATGAATCTCAAAAAAAAATTAGTATTGTGGAAATACGGCTTGTGCAGAACCCTTGTACACAACGTAACCAATTCACGTAAGATACAATTTTACATAGCAAACTTGTCCGCTTTACTGTTATAATAGATGCCGTTTACAGAACCACAATATCTGTTATTCATGCATAGCTATTAGTTTGTAAACGTATATTTTGTAGTTGTAGTTTTGTAGTTTGTAAACGTAGTTTGTAACGCTTCTATATTTTCAAACTTCCGAATTTTTCAAAATATTTTAAACAACATTCAGGCCCTAAATCGAAGTTGTGTTTCCAACAGAACTAGGATTTGACTTTCTCTCTCAATTGCAACGAATTTCAATAAAAGCGATTAGCAGGATTATCTAAGAAAAGGGTTTCTGCGTTTTACAAGTATTTGAATAGGCCGCGTCGGATTGGGCCCGAGCTAAAGCTTCCTCTTAAACAATTTGTCAAGGGATCAAATTCATGAATAATAACTGCATTGTCATTGCCAAAGATGCTGCAAACGAATTCTTGAACGCTACGCACAGTCAAAACAATAAAATATGTATTTTTTCATAAAAGAATATACTCGTATGTGCCAAAAATATTGCCCAAAATAACTGATATCAATGCTTCCTTATTTTTGTCTATTTAAGTAACGAAAATATCACACGAACTTTAGAACTATATCAGTTCGAAACCGGGAAAGCAGTGCATGCCACTGATATGAAAAATTAAAAGGCAATGAACTGAACAAGTTGAGGACAAATATGTTAATGAAACTTTGTCATTCAAGAACCGTGCTTACATTCTTGTATATATGCAATGGCCAGTGAAAAATCTCAATGACGCTGTGATTTGTTTTAATGTATTACGCAGAAGCAGCTGTCACCGGTCGTGTATCGTGAGTAATTGCACCGAAATCATAGTCGCAACAGAGGGCACGTATAAAAAGCAGGAATTCTGCAAGATATACGAGGGCAAGTCAAATGAATGTGAGCCAACAACAGGGTACTTCTTTTAAAAGTAGTCTTCAAGAGAATTTAGACATTTGTCCCATTGACTAACGAGTCGTGTGATTCGCGTCTTATAAAACTCCTTGGGTTGCTGCTTCAAAAAGTCTGTATCTGGTTCCCTCTAGCTGTTTTTTCGGTTGCCCTAAAATGTAAAAGTCGCAAGGTGACAGGTCTGAGCTGTATGGCGGATGCTGCAGCGTTTCCCACTTGAACTTTGCCAGTTTTGTATTAACCACATAAGCGACGTGGGGACGCATTGTCGCGGGACAAGATGACCCCATTCGTCCATTTTCCGCGTTGTTCGTTCTTGATTGCGACACACTGCCGTTTTGGCGTTTCACAATATCGGAAACAATTGATAGACTCTCAAGATTTAGCAAATTCTATCAGTAATGGACCCTGACAACCGAAAGAAAAGTCAACAACACCTTTCCAGCGGAAATGATGCCCTTTGCGTTCTTTGGGCGTGGTAAATTCGAATGTTTCCACTGAAAGCTTTGCCATCGTGTTTCAGGCTCGTAGTAGTGGCACCAAGGTTCGTCCCCGATCACAATTGCAAACATGAAGTCGTCATCCTCATTGTGATACCCGATCAGATGAGTCAAGGCAGCGCGAAACTTCTCCGTCTTCTCGCTATGGATAAAAATCTTGGGGATTCATTGCGCACCAAAGAGCCGATAACCGAGAAGCTCATGAATTAAGGCGTGAACCGAACCGTGACTGATGTTCAGACGGTCTGCCAGTTCATTGATGCTTATCCTCCGTTCTTGTTTCATCAGCTCATGAACCTTTGAAATTGTGTGGGGGGTGATTGCACGATGGTTTTGGCCCGGTCTTTGAATGTCTTTACAACGTCCTTTAAACCGTTTGCTCCAACGCTTCACAGTGGTCAATGAAATGCCGTGATCAACGTAAACGGCAGCCATACGGCGATTAATTTCTGTTTCGGAAGCACCTTTAGCTGTCAAAAACTTCGCGACACCGAGCTGTTCAACTTTTGAAGTGTCCATTATGTGACGCAACCATATTCAACGCAGTGTATGAGAGCATTAAAGAACATTTATCTTCACACCTGCGTGTCACTTTTGTAAATGAAACATGCTGTTCTCCTACGCGCATGCCTCGCAGATATTGAACCGAACCATTATTGCGCGGTTAGGGTAGGCGCACTTTCATTTGACTCGCCCTCGTACATTAGAAATGCAAAGATACAATGGGATATACAAATGTGAAAATACGGCTTGATAAAGGACAAAAAAGTGTCACTGGAAACATAGTTCACTGCATGTATACACAAAACATCGCAACAAGATATTTAAGTATACGTATAAGTCTCCAATGAGTCTGTGTATGTAAGAAAAAGTAACTGTATGTAATGCGTCAAACAAGGCAAATAAACATGTTGCACAATCATAGATTCACAGAATCCTAGATTCCGCCCCCATTCCATCCACTCTCGCCGATGTATTGCGCGCGACGGAAGACGGTGCGCTTCCTGCCCGCTTTTCTCCTTTGCGCACACAAGACTGAGCCACCATCGTCGGCTCACCCATTCCACCTCCCCCCCCCCCTACCCTTTCACTCGCACATACAGCATGCAGCGCGTGGTCACGATGTTATCACCCTTGGACTTTATACGAATTATGAGGGCGATGGGAGGAATGCGCCTGGAGTGTCCATATAATTGCTTTCGCAATTATATAATAAACGTATCCGGCAACTGAAGCGTCCCGTCGCCCATTACTTTCCGCAAAAGAAGTACCAAATTGAACTTTCACCATGCGACAATTCGCTGCGCCGCAACAATGTATTTTTTTTCTGTGGGGCGGAGGCACCGAAATGGAAAAAAAAACGCATAGGAAAGTATGTTGGCCAGAATCGAATGCTTACATCGGGCACCTAATGGGGCTACATAATTAATACCGAAGAAAACATGAGACGATTGGCCCACTGAGAACTATACGCATATTGCTCAGTATCCTACACAGGCGAAACAAGACTTTCCGGAAAGGTTCCGGTCAAGGAACGCGGTGGAATCCTTCGAGTCCCCACAGTGATGGCGGCCAGCGAACATTGTTTTTTTTTTTTCTCGTCTGCAAGCCAGAAAGCTTCCAAAACTCTGTCAGGTGAAAATCCACTCGGCCAGAGCAAACCGAACGCCCACCGAAGTGCACCGCGCGGTGGTCGGGGCCATACGAGAAAAACATATGCGCTCTGGCTCGCTCTGGCAGCCCGCGGGTAGGGTAGCGAGAACAAAAAAAATTGAAGAGGCTCAATGTGTTCTCGGCGAATAAAAGTCAAAGTAGAAAAAATAAATAAGAACATAGTTACTTTGGCTGGCTTTAGTGTCTTGACATGGTTGTTCTGGCGTAGGTTAAAAAGGTGTTGCTATTTTTTTACGTGACATGACGGCACAAATGAACCACCCCAACACATCGTCTCATTGGACCTCGCTGCGTGCTTTGTCAACTCGTCTGCTAGTGTGTTGATTTGGCTTGTCTCGTTGTATGTTCCGATGTAAGACTTTAGAAAAGTCAATGGACCTTTGGCGTCAAATGTTTATAACAACAATAAACCCACAATGTTCCGCAATTGAAAATGTAAAGCACAACTTTGGAAATGTCAATGCACGTTTCACATCAAGAGCTTATGATATTTATACCCATAAAGTTTCGCAATTGATATCCATGCGCTCCACAGATTCCATGGCCTCAGTGAGATGCCGCGGTGAGCCCGCTCACCATCAAAGCGCCCTTGAAACATTGTGCTCGGATGGGACTGCTTGGCGTTATGTGACTGCCGGTGTATGGGCGTTGCCACGAAATCCAGCCCGAGTTCGCAATCTTCGCGGTTAAATGTCTTTTCGAGCATCAAAAAGACATTCTAGACGAAATCCAGAGTGATTTCCGGCGCCGGGGGTCGCTTTGGTCGGCGGTGCATGGACAGCACGAAAAAATTTCGGGGGGGGCTGAAGCCCCATAAGCCCCCCCCCTGGCTACGCCCCTGTCGCTAGCACTTCTTTCATCTGTTTCTGTCGTCTTCTGCGTCCCGCCATTGTATCCGAAATCGAAGTATAACATATTTTCGTGTTTTACGCGACAACGCGAACATCTGATTATGAGGTACCCCGCAGGTGGGAAACTCCGGATTAATTTTGACCACCCGAGGTTCTTTCACGCTGCGCGATACGCGAGTGTTTCCTATCTTTCTTGTTTTTTTTTATTCCTTTCTTTTTGCATTACGCCCACTTCGAAATGCCGCGGTCAGGATCGAAGCCACGACCTCGGGCTCTGCAGCACAACGCCATAGCCATCGATCTGTACCGCGTGGCGTCCAATGTGAGTCGACGCACCTGCACATTGTACAGATCGCGTTCGTTATCTATTAATGTATTTTTTTTTCTTTGTTGGTTTCTCACGCACTCGACCTTAATTGGTCAGCTATAACGTATTGCCGCCATCCGTTACCTCCTTGACTCGTTATGGACTCCTGCGTCTCAACAGAATTTTCATTCCGTTCCCCCGTCTTTGTAAAAGTTGATTTCCAGTCCGATTCGTCGCTCCCGCGTGAACGGCACGCGCCTTACAGATTCTTTTTACCCCGCCTCGAATCTATATCGCACTCAGTGACTCAGCTTCCACTTGTCTCTCTGGCAATAAAATCATCGTCCTCGCGCTTTCTTTATTGTCTGCCAACGACCCTCCTTCGCAATGTGCCTCTCTCCGGTGTCGTGATCCCATTATTTCTGGTTATTTCCACGGCGCCGGATGGTCCCAGCATCGCCCATCGACGCGTCTCCATTTCGCCTTGTTTTCTACTTCCCGAATGTAGGAAAGAGTCGGTATGTATCTATATATAGTTCTTTCTTTTTTTCCGTTCATCACCGGTGGCGCTGGCGGCAGCGTCGGGGTCAGGGGTGCGGGCGCCTTTTTTTTACTTTTCGCTTGTTCCGCCGATTGCTCCTCATTCTTCACCCCGAGATCGCCGCCGCCGCCGCCACCATGGGCCTCCGGTATCTCGGAGAGAGGTCGGTGGTGTTTCGTGGCCGGGAATTCGTTCCGCACTACCGTAACGGCCGCGGTGGCGCTGGTGCCTTGCTGCTGCCGCTGCTGCCTTTCTTACCTCTTCTTCTCTCACGCCTGCTGATCTGCCTGCCTTCCTGCCGGTGGTGCATGGATGCCGGCTGGCCGGCCGCTGCTGCTGCTTCTCGTTCGCGGTACCGTGTACAAGCGGCAAGCGCACGACAGCGAAGCGATGAACGGCGCCGGAACCATCAGCTGCCCCCACACACCCCACCTCTCCTCTTTTCGTTCAACCCGCCGACTGGCCTCCCTGGAGCCTTGCGCCGTGCTCCTTCTCCCTGTTTAGGCCCCGTGGTCGCGCGAGAAAGAAGCAGCAGGCTTCGTTCCGCCGCTGTTTTCAATTATTTCTCGCCTCGTCCCCCTCTCCCTCTCTCGGCTTCTTCCTCTACTTCTTCACTGGCTCTGTTGTTTTCGCTGCCGTTTTCTTTCCTGCTGGTGTTCTTTACTTGCACCCCAAGTTCGCGGGCCTTGTAAGTGCATCGGCGTCGCTTCTCTCGCCTCTAGCCTCCCTGCTCTACCCTCCGCTTTCTCCTCGCCGCTCCATTCGTTTGTACGCCGGCTTTTTTCCCTGCTCTTCCCCAACTGCCCCCTCACCACGCCCTTCCTTGAGCGCGGTACTGGACCGACGCCTTTCAGGATTTTGCGCTTGACGATGATGAACCTCTCTCTCTCTCTCTCGCTCTCGATAACTCCCTCGTCTTCCTCCTTGGCTCCGGGTTTGTTCACTTGTTGAGGAGCCCGAGTGTGCCGCCGGCATCCTCCCTCTGGCTTCCTCGCCGATCGCTCGTTGCTCACTTTTCTGCCTTTCGAGACGCAGCGTGAGCGCGGAAACACCAGGGGGCAGCCGTTTATCGCCGTTTTGGGGTCACTAATAGTTGGCGCTTCTTTTTTCCGCGAACGGCTTCATTAGGAAAGCCTCGCTGAAGCTCGATACATGCGTATCTCCGAAGCCTTCTCTCCCCACCTTTCTTCTTTATTATTTTTTTTTCGTCGCCGCAACTCCGGCTTCGAGTTAACTAGCCGACCGGAAGCGTCGTTTGGGTCGCGCAAGAATCTGCACGTGCGGATATAGAAGCAAACATGAAGTACTTAAGGAAACCAGAAGCCATGATAAGGAAGCTTGAGAACGTGCGTTAAATTTAGGAAGTCGCTGCGCAGTCCTCTTGTGTTATACGAAAATTCGGTAACAGCTGTAGTGGTGCATAACGTCTGATGCGATGGATTTAGTGCGTTATATATAGGTACCCACTGTCCGCTCATCAGTAGCGAGAAACGTTGTTGCTAAAGCTTGTTGATAAAAACCAACTCGAACTTGCAGTTGAAGCCATGTCCTCTGGTTCTTGTAATCGCAATGTTATCGCATTGTGAACTGCAGTAAGACGCATGCACTTATTGATTCTTCTTTAGGAACTCGTGGCCATCGACAGATGCTCGTTTATTTGACCTCAATGTCAATACTATACTGGAATTTAGTTTATATGAGATTCCTAAAAGGTTTGCTGCGATTCTACGTTATTGATTCTCCTCCATTAGGCCGCCGTTTTTATGCTCAGTTTTAAATGACCCACCTGAAGCGTCACGGCGCACTCATATATAAAGTACCGCCGCAAATACTGTGGTTTGTTTCGCCACTCGGTCTCGTCACATCTTGTGGATGGCCCCCCTGATTACAACCCGACGCGCATGTTATGCTTGCGTTTCCGCTGCTAGGTTCTCTGTAGAACGCGAGGTAGGCTTGGTTTCTTAGTTGCGCATTTTGCCCGATAGGGAGGACCGTCATCGCCGTCCCTCGTGAGCAAGCCTTTCTTTTTCTTTTCTTTTTTTTAAATTTTTTCTCCGGCGCCCGTCTCCACCATTTGAAATTAGAGGCCGTAGACCGACCGAAGTGGTGCACCGCCTTTCCGTGGAAACGGGCCGGTTAGTTTACTCGTGTGCAACCAAGTGCCCGGCCACGCGTCATCTACCCGCGCTACCGATTGCGCTGCGGAGACGTGGTCGGCTGGGCAGTCACCTCTGCCGTTCCAGCATGCTTGCTCACTTCCTTCCTTCTGCTTTTTCTTTTTCTTCTGTTTTTTTTTCCTTCGATGCTGGCAAGCTCTGCGACATACCCAACTGTCCCAGCACAAGACGGATAACACGAGACAGTAGCCGCATGCCGCCGCCGTCTCGCTCGCCAAGCTGTTTTCTCTCGGCTGCCGTTCTTCCCGCGCCCGCTGCATTGGTGGCAGCGTCCACCACTTCGGTGGGCCTGGTCTGCGCTTCACTAAACCGACGCTCCTACATTTTTGTTTTTGTTTTTTCTGCGTTCTCGCTCGGTTTACTTTCGCGTATTTTTCTCTGAACATTATTTTGTTTCTTTCTCTGCTGCTTTCGCCTTCGTTGCAACCATCTCTCCCCAGCCCCCCTTTCCCTCCTTGGCTAGTGGTAGCCTCGTGAAACAGCCTCCTCAGTCTGTCCCGCGTCTCACGTTATCTTGAGTCCCGTGTGCGCCCTTCCTACTCCTTCAACCCTTGCCGTAGTACATTGTCTTCCGAGCTCTTTTCGAGAGCCGCCTCTACATATTTATGCCTCCCCCTCCCCCTCCTACCCTCCCCTATTCACTGTCGCGCGCATCGTCAGTGCAAGGCCCCATGCCCCATCTCTCTTTCTTATCAGTTGTTTGCTGTCGGGAAGCCTGCTTCTGGTAGTCCGTAGAAGGAAACACCGAGGGCGGCGTTGTCGTTCGCAAATATTTGTTTCCGCAAGAGCCACCGCGGAGCGGTGATAGCATTGCGACGCGTTATGACCGCCTGTGGTACCCCGAAATCTATTAGTAGTGTAATGCGTACGTTGAGCTTGCGCTGAACGGAGACACTGTCGTTGCTGTGGTGATTACTGTAGCGGCAACTGCAAGGAGTCTCTCTGTGTCGAAGTTGATTCCTTACATAGCTTTGGGTCACTATAGCTCGCCGTTCTTTTCATGTATATTTAAAGAAAAAGCTCAGTTTAGCAGCAGTTCGTTGATTGTAATCTGAAATCACGCGTGCGGTCACAGGGTGAAGGTCACTCCTGAGATTTCTCAACATTTCGCAGCCTCTCGTGCGAGTTGAACAGAACCGAGAGCCAAGCCTATCTTGCGTTATGCTCGCCGTGAGATCCTGGTTTTCAAAGATACGCACTGCGGTACTCCCAAGCGACATCGGGCTGTCTTCTGGTTACTCTATTGCCTACAGAAAACGAAGGAAGCTTGCAGAAGAAAAAAAAACGTAAAGAAAAATTCAAGGTCGTCTGAGCTCACGAAAGTGGCACCAAAGACGGAGCACTTGTTTCCCCACTACTGTCCTTTATCAATGCAAAGTCGTTACACGTATCATTTATCTCTTGCCGCGTGACAGGCTAGGCGCACTGCGTGCGCATCTTGGAGCGACTCTTTCTTAGCTCCGGGTTCCAGGAACAAAAGACTGCCGTCTCGCGGAGACGACCGGGTTAAGAAAGAAGGATAGTCAAAGAACGAGAGAGGGGAGAGACAAGGGCGCAAACATTGCCAATTAATATAATTGGCTTTAGCCAGAAGGACACACGCAGGCGCGCGTAGGTCGTCCGCTGCTTATTTATTTGTTTCTATGTTCGTTCCGTCCGACCCGCCGTGCCTGTTTGTACAAGCCGAGCTCCCCCGCGCCGCCGAAGTGGCTGGTAATTATCAAGTGTCTACCGCTCGCCAAGCCTGCGCGAATCTTAACAGATTTATGCATTCACGCTGGTGTGCGTGCGTGCGGAGCCGCTGAGACCCCCCTCCTCTCCTCTCCCCCCTTTGCCGTCTTATTGGATCGTCCCCTCCTGGTTTCATGAATATCGGCCGTTCTTCTTGCTTCTTCTTTCATAGCGCCAGTTTGCTGCTTTTTTTTTAACTGCAACCGCCGCCGGTGGAGGCTACGCTGTTCCCCTCCGTGAACTCGATCTTTTGTTTTTGACTCGCTCGCCGAAAGGATGTGCTCGCTGGTCGGACCGACTGGCGGGCTTTCCTCCTCAAGGGATGCGTGCGCTCTCGCTCTCTCTCTCTGCGCGAAATGCAAAACCGGTTTTGGATTTCGGCTCCTCTTACGAGCGGGGGGCTTGGGACCCGTCTGCCTCGGCTCTGGACACTGCGCTGCTGCCGGCGTCTGCTGCGAGGAGTGGCCGTGCCCTGGTTGTTTTGTTTTCTTTTCTTGTTCAGGCGCGTCGGCTTCTTCTGCGAGATCGATGGGCATTTGCGCACGCGCTGCTTCCAGACGACGACAAGTGAGATTGCACGAGGGAAACTGAAGCTCCGGATACTTTGTTTCATCATGCTTCCTCGCCTTCGGTAGAGCACTTGTATATTGATCCTACTTACGAAGATTATGAGGTGAATGCAGCGCAAAGCGCCGAAGAGTGAGAAGTCTGGTTAGCGGAAAGGAGCATAAACGCCCATATCGGCCGAGCTGCGTCAGGCAGAATAAGAAAGAACTTGGAGGCAGCGTCCGCTGGGGAAGCGAGCTCACTTTATCATCGATGGTTGAAGGCTATCGGGACACCGAACTTTGGGCGAGTTTGTTACACCTGCGAAAAGAAACGGCGTTTCAAGGCAGGTCACGAAAGGTAGCGTGAGCCAAAAAAGGAGAATGGGAAGATGCACACAGTGAAATTCAGTCGCAAACTGTTTGGAAACAACGAACGTGCTTTATATGATTATATATATTACCAATACCTTGCGGGCTGCTGTGTGGTATATAGGTGATTACGTGACGAAGCGACGACGAAAGAAGCGGAAGGTCAACCCTTAATCTTTGTCGTGAAGTGAAACAAAAGCGTAAAAACAAAACGTAAAAAAACTTCCAGAGACAGTAATACGTAAAACTCGGCAATACGCACTACCAGGAACAACAAACAGCGGTTTGCACTGCGTGCTTCGTGCCCGAGGTTTCCGCATTCCTTCGCGAGGTGGGTTCATTCTTCGCGTTATGGTGCCCCGTTACGTGCCATACGATAACTCAAAGTGCTGGAAGGGCGCCGGGGACGAGCGTGGAATTCGACGAAGGCTACTCAGGAGCGTGGACAGAGAGCGCTGGCGGCACTTCCGCTCCCGTTGAACGGTTCGCTCCTGCGCATCCCCAGCGGCGTTCGGCTCTCTCTCTCTCTTTCTTTCGCGTTTCTTGGGAACAGCAGCGAAGGAGGAGAGCTTGCCGCGCTCCTTGTCGACGAGCGGCCTAGCGCCGACGGCTCCGCAACGACGGCTGCTTCTTCTTTTCCTTCGACCATTTTCTCTCTCTCCCTCCTTTTCCTCTTACCAGCTCCTCCCTTCTCTAACATCGCCAACTCCTCGCCTCCTCCTCGTCTCACCTCCCCCTTCCCTCCTGTGTTGTATTTACTTAGCTCCCTTCTCCGCCGGCGGAACACAACGCTACAGCATGTGCAGAGGCAGTGGCAGCAACAGAGAGGCAGGACGGAGAAAAAGAAAGAAGAAACCCAAAGTGCGAGTGAAAGAAGAGGAAGGAAAGAAGGTCCGCCGCCGAACAGGCGGCAGCCGAGGAAGGTGCTGGCCGTCCGGCCGGTCCATTTTCCTGCGCATGGGCCGGCTCGGCTCCTCGACCCTGCCCGAAAGCTGGCTTCGGATTCGGATCGTGAAGGGCACGCAAGCTGGGCTACTAGACATTACTGGATGAGGTTAGGTCCGCCTCGCAGAAATTGGCTGCGAGATATTACCGGTTGTCATTGAATTCTTGTGGTCTTGTTCAAAAGGGACAATGAGTGGAAGGGAGCAAGAGAAGGTAGGGATGTCAACCAAGCACGTGCCTGGTTGGCACAATACCGGTTGGGGAGGCGAGGGGGAGCAAACTGCTACATTTGTGAGCATATCTAATCATATGTATGCTCCTCTTTCATGTGAGGCCGCAGGCCACAGGATTGCCTGTGGTAAGAAAGTGAGGAAAAAGGTGGGCGTTTTCAAAATTCACACAAGGCTACTATCACAAGTGGCGACTTCTTCCGCTTGTTTTGTACCGGCATCGTTTATATTTTTCATGCATCCAAATGAACCTTTACGAACTCCGGTCGAGGCATTATCAGAGCGAAATAAACGAGACGCTTCGCTTACCTCCCGACGCCTTTGAATTCCTTTGCGCGAACGGCCTCGCTAAATGCGATCTTGGTAATTTCCTGTCGTCGGTGCGTTTTCGAGAAACAGCGCGCTACATGAACATCCTCGCTGCCTTTGAGCGGTGAGCGTAAACTTTATCAACGAACAGAACGGTTATTGGAGAGGAGCCCGCGGTCCACGGGAGCCTATATGATGGCCCTGTTAAGCGGAAGTGAGAGCGAGTGAGAATTGTTCGTATTGCTGACCCCCACCACGTGGCAACGCCAACGTCGATATTGGTGAGGACGAATCCAACTATTCTCAACATACAGAATATTATCACTAAGGAAGGGAGGGTTGCGGTTGAGAGATTATTGCAGGGAAGGATGAAGAAGAGTAACAGGTCGTACAAATACATCCATCGTAGAGGCGAAGTGCTTCCACCTCGATCGGAAGCGCACCTGGTTTCTCCATTGTGTGTGTGTTTTTCTTTCGTCACCAAACCAAGGACGTTTCTATTCGTGCAGTCGTCACTCAGTATCGACCGGTTTCTGCTGCTCGCGTGCCTCAGAAGAAACGCGCCGCGTCTCGTGCTGCGGAGGCCCGTTTAATTAACGGCCGGCCGCGATCGGTCGATCGCCTTCCTTGCTCTTCGTTTTTCTTCCTGCCTCCTCGCCGATCATACCCGTCGTTGTCGCTTGGGCATGTCTTGTAAGGCGAACAAGCTTGGGCGAACCGCCGGATTGTTCTTGGCGTGACCTTGACATCACCGATCGAAACGATCGTGTCTTGTCCATCAGTCATTCTCTTGCGCATCCTTCCAGTGTATCGTTATGTTGCTTCACTCTCAGCGGGATATGCCAGGCCGAGTGTTACTCGCGTACACCGCTGTGGCCGAAGGAACCTTTCGGCGAGATTGTCGTTTCGCTCGCCTACACATGGATAATCAGTCTCGAATGCATGACCTGGCTGTCGTCGCCGTTGAGCAACTGCAGCTGCGTATGGAAGACCTGCTGTGGCTGTGGACGCCTCAGCGCTGGGTGTCTACGAGCCTGGGATGCATTATGTCCGATCAGGATGTGTTCGAAAAGGAACGAATTTCCATTGGGCGGAAAGACGAACACACAGAAACGGCATTCGATTGTGTCTTCCCGGTTACCGTGAGAGGACTGAATCCCCTCGTTATTTAGTACATTCGTACGTCTGCTTCTTTCCTCTGAGGTGTTTCAGAAAAGGAGGTGCTCTTCGTCTTCCCAGTCGTGGGGGACGGGCCTCGTGGATACGTGACTGCGCAGTTATGTAGAGACAGCGAACGCACGGCGAGCCCAGTTGCTCTTACGAGCGCCTGATGCGCAAGCTCAGTTAGCAACAATTCTTTCTGAGCAGCATCTCTCGCTTGCTCGGGAGCTCTACGGAGTTAAATGGTTGCTTGCTTCCATCCTACTGCGAATACAGTGCAGCGCTTAAGTGATTGGACTCGTTTCACACTCGAAGCACGAACGTAGACAAGCGAGTTCAAAAGTCGCCTTTCGCATTCCTGTTCGCCTTCTTCGGTCAGGGGAGCGAAGTTACGATGCTAGTGCGCTTAATGGAGTGGAAAAGCTGGATCCGGGAACCCCCGCAAGTCGCAGGGGTCGGGTAAATAAAGGGAAGCGGACAGACGGACGGACGGGCGGCGAGGTCTGTCTGTCGGTGCTCCATCTTGATCCGGCCGCCGGCGCTTGCGTACCAGGGCGAGCGTGTAGCTCCTTCGGCGCTCGCTGGCGCAAGCCGAGCGGCCTGGTCGCCGCCGTGGCGCGTTGTCGCAGCACCGCAGTGCGACGCGCTTGTCGTGTACGCTGCCGCGGACCGTAAATCACCGTCTCGTTGTCGCCGTGGTCCCTTTGTTTCCCAACGCCTGGGTGGGAGAAGCGCTGTCCTGCCGGTGCGACGAGGGCCGCGCGACATGGAAAGAAGGAGGGTGTTCGTGTCGGTGGCGACTGGGGTTCGCGGAAGGATGGAAAGAAGGAAGAATCGGCCGATAGCAAAAAAAGCGGGCCGCGAGAAATGCTGCTATACGTGTAGGGCTCGCTCGGCCCCTCGCAGGCGACAGGGGACCTGGCGAGGATACGACACAAATAAGGCGCAAAAAGACGCGGAAAACCGATAAAGTGGGCGCCCCGGAGAACAGACCGCCCCTCCATCTCCGTGCGTCAACTGCATGCAGGGGCCGCTGCGTACGTACGGGTGGTGCGCCGCGGGTCGGATGTAGGGACGCTGCGAACTCCTGGTGCCTGCCTCGTTCCTCTGCATATTTCGCGCTTGTCGCGGCATCGGCCGGTGCTTTGTGCTGCCCCCCCACTGCATCTCACTTCTTCTACTAGGTTCTGTCACAGAGTCCTCCGCCGCCAACTTTATTCTTTTATTTTTGTCTGAAAGAAGCAGTCTGATCTCGCAAGTAAGCCTCGTTTATGCCGAGCAGCAATATGCATTTGCGGAAGAACGACACCAGCAAGGAGGCGTTGGCGTGGGCAAAAGGCCCACTTGACGCGGGAAGAGTGAGCAGCGTTTGACGCGGCGCTCGTGGCTTTTATCAAGTTGCAGCAGGCGCAGCGCGTAATAAAGTCCACTTCGTTGCCTATTTTTGCGAACTTCCTTGAGGCTACGATGAGCCGTCAGCATTAGTTGACGATGTCGAGCCAATCGCGTTTATCACGGCCAGTGCGTTCTACTGTGCCGTTTGAATTGCATGCGAGATAAGTGGAATATTTTATAAGATTTTTATTGCGATAGCAATTATGTGGACACTCCAGGCGCATTTCTGCCGTCGCCCTGGGGTTTCGTATGAGGGAAATCGTGTGAGGGTGAGCCGGCGAATGCGATTCACTCCTATATTCAGAAATGCAACTTGAGTCGAAGCCCATGCTCGACTTGATTTAGATGACGCCTGGCGTTAACCTGCCCAATGACGCTCACTGCGTTTCCTTCGGCGCCTTCATGATAGGCGTCACTTAAAGTCAGGCATGAGCTTCAACTTAAGTTGCATTTCTGAATACGGGGGTCAGTCTCGCGTGCGCGAGCGAGGAAGGCCGCCCAGATGCGTGCCGTCTCCTGTGGCGCGCGAGGCAGGAGGATCAGGCAAGTGAGGAGGGGCGTTCTTCTCCGGCGGCTGCTAGGGTGTCTCGATGTCCTCCTCGCCCGCCGCTCCTTACAGAGTGGAGACAACCGCGGCGTCTACTACGGCTTTGGCCGCGCGAATCGCGGAGGCGTCGCTCTTGAAAGCGATCTGCGACGTGGCGAAAATGCGCATCCGCGCGGGCCTCATCCTCCAAGTGATCTGCGAGGTTTGCCGAGTGCGCATAGTCCGGGTAGCTTCGTATGCGCTGTGCTTTCGACGTTTCGTTCGCGTTGAAGCGACAGATGCACGGAGTTGAACTGGCTGCAGCTGCTGCCGCGATTCCTCACTCCAGCGTTTTCACAGACAGTTGCCGCTGTCATCGAGCGAGATGTGTTCATGTTTACCTGTGCGCGCGTGACACCGGGCTGGTTAATTTAGGTAAAACACGATGATGGGTTGGTTGGTTTGAGCCCATACAAGGACGTAGAAAGAAGTCGACACACAAAGACAGCCCTGTCTCAGTGTGTGTCTGTTTCTTTCTGCTTCCTCGTTGAGTCACGCTTACACATTATATCATTGTTAATTTACTTAGTAAGCGAATGTTTAGAAGTTTACACGACCGATAAAACTACTCTGCTTACTCCGTACAGCTATCTACTAATTTGCTATCGCAATCGGTGCTTCGCCTTTCGGACAGAACTGCGAATTTTTATACATGTTTGCGCGCTTCCGACTCGTCAGTGATTTCATTTAGGAGATTCTGACATGTCGGCCAGCGAACCGGCGCTGTCATCGTGCGAACTAATTTGCGCTCTTGGCCGGTCTCACATAATGCCACGTCTCTCTCTCTTCTATTGGGCATTGAAGCGTGAAGTGAAACCCTCTCCAGTAGTTTGTCTTCCGTTACTAGAGAGAAACTGCAAATTGGTACTTGGACCGCCGCGGATCCCCCACCCCCGTCCCATTCCCTGGCGTCTGTTTGCAAGCGGCAGGGTAAACAAACCACACCGGCTGGTAGAGATCCCGGGTTGAACTAACAAGGTTGTGAAACTCGCGGTTGTTTCGCGGCTGCCGCCGCCCCGGAGTCTGTGCCGAGTCGGCAGATGTCCTCTCGAAACGAGCAAACACCCTCGACCACGGCGTATACGCTTGTCTGTGTGTGCTTGTGTCACGGCCCGTGACCTGAAAGATAACGGCTTCAGATAAAGGCGGCGGCTCCCTCTGTTGGGAGCGAGTTTGTTCGCGACTCTCCTTAACGAAGAGAGGACGTTGCGCGCGTACGTTGCCCAGTGAGCCTGCGCGGCTTCGCTGAGCGTAGCAGTCCATGCCGTGCGATTCGCCCCCCCCCCCCCCCCCATACGTGTACTATAGAGCGTTGTGCATTTCACTGTGGAACAAACAACGACTGTTGGTGAGGGAAATGCATCAGTTTTATGAACGATGCCACGCTGCATTCGTACAGGCACGGAGTGGAAAAGATGGTTTTTCTAGCGCTATTGCAGAAAAGCTTTACTGCTCTGAGTTGTACGCAGTATATAAGGTCCGCCCGGGTGACAGGGCAAAGGTTTCAAGTTCGTCTGGTTGCACGGCTGACGCATTAAGTGACTTTTATTATTTTCGTATACACTAGTTGTATGCCATCAACGTATGTGGTGCATATTGACTGGTTTGTTAGAACCTGTTACTATTTCATAGTATTGTTTACAATAAAGGAGGTCTCGATTTTTCGTGTTTACTTTCCTCTGGAGAAGTAGGTCAATGGTAATATGACACATTAATTTATTTCCTGGTATTGGGAGTACTGGATACAACTTTTGCCACCAGATTTTCCACAACTTCGTCGTCAACCAATCAGAGAACTTTGCTTCAGCGCATTCTCTGCGACCGTATAGTAGTCAAAATAGGCGTTTCATTCTTTTTATATGATTAGGCCACTCTTGCTTAAATCAAACCGCAGTGATTCATGTGCAGTGATTAATCACCTGGCATGCAGTGAGAAAGCGCGTCCTCAGGAAGAATGCGAGAACTGAGGCACGCAAGCGAAACAAATGATTCGTTGGTCTCGTTGCTCGGGATAGCTATTTTTCTCTTTCCCCCGCGCGCATGCAGGCAATCCTACGACACCGAAAATAAGCGAGGCGTCAGCTAATATCGCGCTCGGTGAATTGGACGCGCGTGGCCGCGACGTTGTTTACACAGGCGCGCGCGCTCAGCGTTGGGTAACCCACGTATGGGCAACCAGCGCTGAAGCTTCGCGTGCCGACAGCAGCGCCGTAACACACAGCCTAGCGAGCGGTAGACACAGTTTCCAGTAGCACACGCAGTGATTTCGTGTCAGCAAATTCACCGATTGTCTTGAGTCACACTTTTCACGGCTCCTCAAACGGCAGGGAACCGACGTGCTAGGACGTAGCAGCGCATGCGCTCTACTCAACGCGCATGGCCATGGACAGAACTTGGCTGGCCGCATCGCGCTAGGCAAACATTGATACAGGCGCACGTTTCTTATCGTTAAATATGTCGTGCCATCTTCGTAGCCTCCCTATCGGACGGTTTCAGCATATTTTAGTAACGCATGAAAACTGTCGTAGCGCCTCCTGGCCAGCGCTGGTTCCCCATAGAGCTGCGTCGCACAAAAAAAAAAACATATAAAGAACGAAGAGAGAGACAGAAAGAAAACATGTTTCCCTTCACGGCTCGAATGCTCTGCCACAAAACGCGACGAGTATGCACATAAGCATACCGGCGTGCGACGACGTGTTTCTCCCCATAGCTACGCCAACTATTCATGGCCCCTTCCTTTGCCGTTCGTTTCGCCTCGTGGCAAGCTTACGGGAGGAATACGTCGAATATTTCTGCCGAAGTGGAGCGTTCGCGCGTGTCCTCCGTGCCGTGATAATTGCAAACGCCTCGCGTTTGATCGCGCGCGCGAAACGGATTCTCTCCCAACGCGCGGGCGCGATGGAATGCAGGCTCTAAAGCGCGCGCGCCCGTGTGTGTGTGTGTGTGTGTGTGTGTGTGTGTGTGTGTGTGTGTGTGTGTGTGTGTGTGTGTGTGTGTGTGTGTGTGTGTGTGTGTGAGTGTGTGTGTGTGTGTGTGTGTGTGTTGTGCAAACGTGGCGAGTGCAGGAACACAGCTGGAAATAAAGCAGCAGAAGCAAACGAAAAGAAGAAGCTCACTTGTAAATAGAGGAGGCGTAATTCGAGAACAAAGGAAGCCCGCATGCAGCAGAGACGCTGTTGGAATGGCGCTGTCGCCTATCTCTCTTCAGCTTTCTCTCGCTGTATGCGTTGTCCGTCCGTCTTGCTGCGTTGTAGCCGTTGCTTCTTGCTGCTATACGTTCTGCGCTCGCGGCTGCTGCTTTCGCTTCTGCACGCCGCGCTGCGCCGGTCTGTGTTTGGCGTACGCCTTGCCGAGCGGCACGACAAATCCTGCGTCCCGCTTGCCCGCTCCACGGCGGAAGGCCGCCCAAGAACCGTGCGCGTCCTCGGCGGGAGCGATTTCCCGCGCCGTTGTTTGGACAAGGCGGCCTTTATTCATCTTCCCTTCTGTTGTCGCGTTTCGTTTCCTCTGTCGAGAGCAATGCAATGAGAGAGAGAGCGAGAGACCAGGCCACTTCTGGCGCGAACCGTCTTCGCGCTTGAGCTGTCTCCATCTCTCCTAAGGTTGTGTGGCGCTGACGCCCCACCCCCACTCCCCCTCATCCCGCGCGCTTTGCCGTCATGCGCGTCACGGAGTCGTCCGACGGTGCACACAAGGTGCACATCCCCGGGTTCAGCGCCTCGCGGTAGTGGTGCTGCGCTTTATTGGGCGGTAAATACGAAGAGATAGAAAGATCCGCGGAGGCTGCAGGCGATGATGAGTGGCGCGCAGGAATCAAACCTGGCGGCATTCAAGCTCCCTCCTCGCAAGCCCCTGCTGCCACACCTCCCCCCCTACCTCCCCCCGCCAACCTTCAGGCGCCGCTGGGCCCCCTCCCCCATCACCCTGTTTCCGCGGCGGCTCAAGCGGAACGAAACATTTGTGCCGTCTGCTCTCCAAACAGACGCGCGTCGTCACTTCTCAATCTCGCGCGGTCTCGCTCTCGTGTCGGCGGTGCTGAACACTGTGGCATTCTCCTCTTCTTTCATCCCTTCTTCTTCCTGTCTGTTGACTTTCTCCTCTTCTTCCTGGGGTGTTTCGTTCGTTCGTTCGCTCGCTCGCTCGCTCGCTCGCTCCATTCTTTTGCTACAGCTCGAGAGATGGTCGCGGCTTATTATTTTGCTACGTCGAGAGTGGCGACGACTCGTTTTGATTGCTTTTATTCTCCACTTCATCCCCACCCCCTCTGTCCGGCGTTTTCTTTTTCTTCCTCTTCTTGTAAGCGTCGGTCTCCCGCTCTGGCTCGCACCCAACCTCCAGCGTTACTTAATCAGAAACTCAAAGCGTGCATGCGATGGCCGTGCTGGTCTGTGGTTCCGCTCTTTTATTTGCGTGCGAGAGGAGAGCCAGCCACCTCGGGCTCCTCTCTGCACAATTCCTGGTCTCTCTCTCTCTCTCTCTCTCCTCGCTTTTGGCGAACGCGTTTGCTTGGTCTGTTCTCTGTTTCTCTTTCGTTCCAGTGCATGCCGGCCGGCTGCTGCCTGCGTCCGTAAGCTTTCCCCTGCTCCAGAACTCTTCCTCGTCGTCCGCGACTTTTGTGTATACCACCTGTTTTCTTTACAGCGCTTGGTGAGCGCCTCCCGCTTGCGCTTGCTGGTTACGCCAAGTCTCTCTCTCTCTCTCTCGCTCTCATTGTCCAGCGTTCGCGCTGTCAGTGACTCGCGGCGTAGGCGCAACCAAGGAAGGAAGCGTGTGAGTGACGAGCGCTCGTCGAGGAGACCGGCGCGTCTTTATCTGAGTCGGACAAGCTTGACCTTTTCTTCATTCGACGCCCTTGCGTGCTTCGATTCCGCGCCGCCCCAGCTCGCCGCCCTCTCTCCTCCGCAAGTCTCCCTACTTTATTTCCTGCTCTCTCTTTTTCGTTTTCCACGTCTCCGTGCTCGCTCGAGCAGCTGCGCGCCTTTTCCGCTCGCCGTCGGCGGCGAAGGCGTCGTTTCTCAGCGCTTCGTCGCTTTTTCCCGGCGGCGCCGCGACAACACTACGTTTACAGATTTCTTTCTTTCTTTCATTCTTCGAGTTGTTCTACTCGTTCTGTCCTCCGGAGCATTTCGTGCCTTCCTTTGGACAGCGCACGCTTCTCTTGTCGAGATTGTGGCGGCACCAGCACGGAGCGCGTTTTCGCTTCCTTTGTTCCCCTCGTCAGCGACTATTTGCCCCGCGAATTCCTTGGCAATTTTGGTGGCTCGCGATCACCTTGCTTTTTGTGTGTGTGTTCTGTATGTGGCGATGCACTTCAACACGCGACGCCGCAACAAGCTTGTGTGAAGAGAAAGCTGCATTTGATGTGCCTGCATGATTAGTTTTAGGTTTAGTATTCCCTCTGCACTTCGCATTTTTACAGAGAATCTAGATTGAACTGTGTTGCCGTTGCCGAAAGCCTGTGCGGCTGGCGAGTCGTGTGGGAGGAAATGAATGAACAGTTTTGGTGAAAAGATATACCTTGTCGCGCAGCTTCACAAAGGTGCGGCGGCTAGACGTGGTCGTTTGACGAGTAGAATTTACTGGAAGTGGAAGAAACAGGGCGAGTGCCTTTCTTTCATTCTTCGTTGGCTGCCAGATCTGCCCTGGAGATTCATTGAAATCAAATGAAGCATGAAGTCGTGCACGGTGGTGTTTGAGCTGAGGTAGCACGGGGCGGGGGGTCGGGGGGGGGGTGCACAATTATTTGGTCGCCGTGACCTTGGGCGCGCATGTTGTTCTCGCGCTCTATCCATTTGCATCCAATACTGAGTCGTTTCAATAGCTGACCGCCTTCCGTGGTCTGTGACGTCAAAGCGTCCTTCATTTTTCTAGGTATACTTAACTCTCTCTCTTGCACGGTGTACTTGACCCTAAATAGAGTTGCCTTATCTGACGTCGCATCCCAGGCTTTCCTACTCAGCGCGCAACTGTAAGGCGGCAGATAAGACGAAAAACGAACATACCGGGAGTCAGCTCTGTTCAGTGGCGCGGTATGGAACATCATGCACTGCAAAAAAAAAAAAAAAAATTGTAGTATGCATGTCGGGCACAACGTGGCCGCTGTACTGCCAGCGTGACTTCGCCGGATGACGAGTAGAAAATAATGCTATAGGAGTTGTTGGAGTACAGCCGGACACCACCACTGGAGAGCAGGACTGTCGCATGGCCGCTGGTATGGGGGAGGGCGAAACAGATGCGTTACGATGACCGTTATAGCGAGGGAGCTCTTTTCGTGTTGATTCGACTGTGCGCGACGACAAACCCGTGTGCGTGATCTATGAACCGATTCCTCCCATCGCATACCGCGACCGGCGTTGCCCCGCGCTTTTCAGCTATGCCCTCTCACTGCGGCTCCGTCGATACACAGAGGCGTAGCCGTAACCGCGGTGCCCCGTTCCTCTGGCCTCTGCCGGACCGCCTATAGCTTCGCCCAACGCTTCCCTCTCTACCTATGCCAACCTATTTTTCATGTTGTTCCCTCTGTTACCTGTCGACCCGCGCAGGGCATTGCTCGCCTGGTTGTTTGCTCGCGGTCCCCGACGCGCGTCCAACAAGTCGGCACCCCCCCCTCGTCCCGCTATTTGTGAATCCACGAACCGGCAAATGGGCCGGACACGCCGCGCAGCATTGGATGGGCCATTTCGCTCCCTTCACGCCGTCTGTGGCTTACAGCCCAGCTTTGTCCCGATTTCCCCCTTTCATCAAGCCTAGTCTTTCGGACGCACCGACAGCTGGCGTGTGATCTTTTCAATGCGAGCAAATCATTGCGTCCGCGGTGAAGCAGCGTTTCTGCATTGCTGGCGAACGTCGCTTGGGTAGAAGCGTTTGGCGCTGCTCGCGTCAGTTGGAGGCCTTTCGAGATAAATGCTCCCCCCCTTTTTTTTCTTGAATCCAGTTCAACAACAATTGTCGAAGCACCGTTCAATATCAACTGTGCAACAAGAACAGCCTCCAAGTCGGTGTCATCGGTACACATTTACAGTCGCTTTAAATTGAGGGCAGATTTCAGCGGTTGATCTGCCCGCGATTACTGTGGCGCTGTGAGATGTCACAGGAGTGATGTTGGTACCTCCACAATAACAAACCTGTTTCTCGAACACATTGCTCCCGTGCAGCCCCCTTGTGTTTAACCAGCTGCTGTACACTATATATATATATATATATATATATATATATATATATATATATATATATATATATATATATATATATATATATATATATATATATATAAGTTCTTCGGTTCTGCAGTCTATACATTTATCTTTTTTTTTTGTGTGGCAAGTTAGTATATACTACGAAGCGCACACGCAAAAGTCCACAAATACATAAACATGGTCTTTCAGATCTACCTGAAAGCTATGAATAAGAAGACTCTGCAAACAGCTAGAACATCTATGTTTACTTGTGTCGGTTCTCTGTGCATTCATGTAATCTTTTATGGGACTATAGCATGGCGATGCAGCCAATATACCAAAAAAAAAGGAAAAGAAACCAACACCTCCATTCCAGAGCAAGCAGCCAGGAAATGAGCTACGGGGGCTTTCGAAAACTTCGTGCACAACAACGCACCCACGGAGACAGGTTGCAGCCGCGGCTGAGAAATATATCCTGTTCACACTTTCTGGCCTCGACTATACAAGGCTTTGGAAACTGCGCAAACCTAGTTACGGAAAGGGTTTAAAAGTAAGTCGCAACTATACACTTCGCGCGAAACTCAGTTTGCTCACTGACCTCGAGGGACAGGAAGCTGAGAACAGCGCGCTATACTGTTTCGAAGCGATACGGTGCGTAAGCTCCCGAGCTCGTTTGACCCCGTTTTCTCGCGGACCCGGCGAGCCGGGCGTTGTTAATCTGGCGCCGCGGGACGAGATAGCGCGGGTCTGCGCTTGCAGCGAGCGTCTTCGTCGAGCCTCCATCGATTAGCTAGTTCGCTGTTGCCGCGCTGACCCTGTCTGGTTTATAATTATATTTTTTTCTTCTTTTATACCGTGGTCCTCCAAGACTAGCTGGTTCTGCACACTGTTTCTTCAATTATCTTCTGGCTGACCAAGGGCGCGCGCGATCTTCCTCGTCTTAGTCTTTGTTTTCTTCTTTTCCGGGGCTCTCGCGATCAGCGTGACATCAGGCCCAGGCGGGCGAGGCCATAAATGTCGTGGAGTTATAGAGGCCAAAAAGGCGCCGCGCCGCGAGATTCGAAACACGCGCAAGCAGTGCTTGCCATAGCCATCGTTCTGTACAGGATCACTGTATTCCCGCTCATTGGCACAGACTCGCTTTCACTCTCACGCTCGCTGCCAATGGTATACGCGCTTGTGTGAGGGGAGTATGGGTGAGTGCACGGACAATTGATTGCGCTGAACGAACTGGGCCGTTTTGTCTGAGCGGTGGCAACCTCCAATAGTCGCACTTGCGAGCTGCCGATGGGGTTTCATGCATCGACACATAGGCGTATGTTATCCCGCTTACCTGAACCGTGCCTATCCGACCAATGAATTCTTTGAGGCCACGCCATTTAAAACGGACGCCACTATACTCGCGCTGTAGCAGAAGCCCCTAAAAAGTATGTTTGAGCATTCTATAGAAAGCGCTCAGGTGGTTTACCGTGATCCATAGAGTTTCAGTAAACAGCCTTACACATCTTTGTCAAATGCCTGCAGGTAAAATTCCCGTCCACGGAAGTGTACACACGTATATGCGCAAGATGAGCGCAGTCAAATATACAGCGTATACGTACGAATGCTATGAGAAGGGAGCAAAACTATATGACCGTCTGCAAGACAGTCGACAGACTGTCTGAATTCATGTTGGTAATATCTCGTTCATGCTACAAGTGTTGGCTCTGGTCTCGACCCTGCGAAGTCTCGGCTGTCGAATACGCACTGTCTTTGTCCGTGGTTCGCTCCCGCGAGTGGACGCCAATGGCCCCGGAGAGCTGCCTCGCGCTACTCCGTCGGTCGGCCCTTCCTGCTGGATCTACTCGCGGCAGCAGCGACGTAGAAAAAGAAAGAAAGAAAGATAAAAGGAGCCCTTCGTCCGCGGCAAGCCTTTTGGCCCTTCGAACGTGGCAAGATATCGCGGGGAGTTTTCTGAGCGAAAAAAAAAAAGATATATCTTAAAGACGCGCGCTGAAAAGGAATTCTCGTTCGGTACCGCAGTTTCGCCGCTGGTCCTGCTCTCCGCGGTGCCACCGCCGTATTCAGCAGCACGGCTCGACCGCCTTTCACCGGCGCGGCTCAGATGCCATACGCGACGAGCTTGCTGCCATTGCTGCTGCTGATGGCGTCGGCGGCGTTCTTTTGTCCGGAAGCTCCTTCCCCCCCTCTTCCCTCCCCCACCCCAACGTCCTTAACGAGAGGAGACATCATCGTCCTCTTCCTCCTCCTACGTCGCTTCTTCTTTTTTTTTTTTTTCCCTTCGTGCTTCTGTGCCCGGCTCGGGGCCTCCTCCTATAGGTTGCCGCGTCGTTTCGTCGTATATTGGCGCGACGGTCCTTTTCCCTCCCGTCTTTCGTGTCCGGCGCTTATCTTCTTTTCTTCCCATTTGTAAACAGTCGATGACGTGCGGCGGATGTTTTTCCAAGGCGTCCCTTTATGGATGAGGGGGCTTGAGTGCCGAGTCGGGATAACTTGCGCGCCGCCGAAAGGATGGTGCGGGGGGAGGTTATTGGAACGCTGAGAACCTACGAGGTGTGCAGGGTGAAGGGGAGTCGCTAAGTTTGCGATGGGAAAGTGAAAACGCCGCTAACACCGTGGAAGGCCGCGCCGTGCTATACTACAGCCAGTCCGGGTTGTCCTTTTTCCCGGGAAAGGAAACTCTGGCGGTGACGAAAGTGTAGCGGGTGTCGGGGTTGGAGTCGCGCGCTGTGTGGGTGTGTGTGTGTGTGCGTGTTTTCTACTTTGGTATAGTATAACGGCTGGTGGTGGTGGTCTGTTGCTGGGCTCCCTTCGTGGGCTTCTGAGGGAGCTGTTTGGATTTCCTGGGTTTGGCTGGGGGGGGGGGGGGTTAGGTCATCGATTGATAAATCGGTTCGCAACTGTATGGATAAAAAGCTCTTTGAGCCTCGCTTCTCCCGTCTATCTTTATATGATTAAATGAATGGCTCCGAAATTTTGGTTTTCAAAAGGAAAGATGGATGGGCGGAGGGATGTTTTGTTTAGTGCATTATTTATTTTTCGTCCAGAAGTATAAGGTGCTGTATCTTTCTTTCTGCTTGCTTTCCTGGCACAATTTATGTGTGATAAAGGGTGCTTTATGGGACCATTATCTCTAAACATTATTTTCCCCCACTACTTGGCCTTTAGTTTGATAGTTACGATTTAGCACTATTGCACCATCAGAGCTGCTTTTGTTATAGTGAGCAGATGTTTATTGAACTATCGAAGGAATAGGAAAGAAAGGAATTGCTGTTGGCGGCACTGTAACTAGTTGTATTGTTCCAGTGGATGACAGCTGAACAGCGGCCGATAGAGGGATATGGAAGATCGTATTTTACACAATGGTGAGAGAGGATAGCTGAAAAGTTTCAAGAGGACATTAGGGAATCCTATTCACATTATATAAACAAGGTTCGTGGGTAGGTCAAACTGCTTACCATAGTGCGCGTGTTCGGCGCAGCACGTAGTGGTTTTTGGTTCGGCATGGCCCTGCACGCCATTACGGGGTTACATATTGTAGAGCAATCATGCTGCGACGACCGACTGCTTTGTTGCCAGAAGCAAAGGTGTCGGGCTGACCATTTGTAGCGTTCCGGAACTGCCCTCCATTGCTTTAAGTGTATTAGGCGCCCGGCTACCAGCCGCTTTCAGGCGAACTCTTCGTCTTAAAAACAGCCCACCTAAGCGCTCTCCGAACGGCGAGCGGAAGCGACGCATCGTTTGTGCTCGCTTGAAAGCAGGGACGCTTAAACTCAGCCGAAGCCATGTGGGCGCAAGCGACTGGCGGTGGACCTGGACGGGGGACGACGACCACCTCTTGGGCGTCAAACGCGGGGCTGACTATTCGCAGGGTGGGCAATGACGCGAGAGATGTCACAGGAGAATGGAGGAGCAGCGGGATTGTGCTCGTTGCATGCAGAGGGAGCGCTTCAAGCAAGCAAGCAAGCGCGCTCACCTCGATGGGGATGAATTTGGGTTTTTGAAACCACTCGAAAACGATTTGTCTTCCGGAGTCTCCCGGCGCTGGTATTTTTAGACGAAAAGCTCGCGTCACCCCGCGTCTCATGGTTTCAGTCCGGGCCCACCCCACTGTGGTACGCGTGCTTCACCACCCTCTCACGTCCATGGTGACTTCTCTCACTTTAGGTTTCATTTCTCGCTCCCCCTTGCTAGGGGGCTTCCGACGTCGCGTTCGTTTCGCCCGCCGTTGCTGCATGCATTGCTCTCGGGTCTCCGATGAGTTGAGGTCATTCAAGCGCAGCCATGCGTTACTTGTATGTTGACGGCTGAGGGGCCCTGGAGCCGTGCGAGTGGCCTGCCTCAGCGCCGTTCTGTCTTCTTGCGCAAACTAGAGGCGGCGGCTCAACATGCGGATGGATGGGAAAGGAAAAGGCTGCCTGTGCTTCGAAGGGTGCGATGTAAAGTGAGCATTCGCGTGCTCTGGTTGAAAACGCGTTGTGTGTGCTTGCGTGCGTGCATGTGCGCGCGCGCGCTTTTGTGTGTGTGTGTGTGTGTGTGTGTGTGTGTGTGTGTGTGTGTGTGTGTGTGTGTGTGTGTTTCTCCGCTGTTTCTCCACGTTCGTTTCACAGCTGCGATGACTTCGCCTCCAAAGCGTCCTTATAAGTTGGATTCGCCTTTGGCCCAGATTTGTATTCGTGACGTGGATCGACGCGGCGAAAGTTGTCCGCAACCGGCGAGCGATGAACTGCGCAGTAAAAAAGTGATGCAAGTTTAGTGGCAGTGGACTTGGACGACATGCGCGCACAAGCTTTACGGCACTTGGAAAGCTGGGCTTTCTGCAGCTGTACACCTGTTTCTCACTCATTTTAATCGCTACTCGTTTGCTAGTGTGACTATTGGCGTTAACAAGTTAGAGGCAAGTGAAGCGACGTGAAAATGTCGGTGAAGGTCGTGTATAAATGGCACAAATTGGCACCTTCCGGAAGCGCGTATGCCAAGTCAGCCATTTATAAATGTAAAACATAAAAAGGTTGCCGCATCCGAGCTCACTCCGTCTTGGGGTTAATAGCTATGTATAGAGATGAAAGCGAAGGTATCTATCCGTCTTTGACACTTTTTTGTGGTTGTTGTGGCCAACGCGCCACGCACTGACGTCGTGTGAAGGCTGCTTTCAAGGTCACTCCAGGACTGGTTTCTCGTCTCATGTACCCCCATCCCCCCCCCCAACCCCTTTCCTTCGCCTTCTTCTTTTATATATTCTCCTCTTCCCAGTGCTCTTTAAATTCTCCAGCTCCCTGTAATACAGGAGGCCGCGTGCGCCGACCTTCATCGGACGTCCTGTCTCGGGTGGCCAGTGGTCTGGCGTGCCGGGCCGGAAAACCCTGGCCCGCCACGGCTTGTCTCTCGCCGTATTGAGCGGAGGAGAGAGGGAGGGTGACGCCATTTGGGCCGGCTACGAGTAGGCGCACCGGGGGAGGAAGAAGCCACGTTTCTCTCGCTCGCTTTTTTCTCTCTGTCGCATGCACACACACACACCGTGCGCCCTGTTTGTTTGGTTCCGCTTCACGCACCGACTGCGTCTGTCTCTTCCTTTCGTCGGGCCTCGCCGGCGGCGTGCCAGCAGAGAGACGCCGCGCGGCGACATGACTGACACCGAGTGTCTTAATGATACGCCGGCTGCCCACTGCCGAGTCCAGCCGCCCAGAGGGAGGCTGCAGGCCGGTGCGTCCCTCTGGTATGTGTGTGTTCTCCCGGGACAGGAAGCAGCTGTGCGCATGCGCCGTTTGCAGTAGGTGGGCACGAGGGGGCAATGCTTACCTGATGACGGACAGTAGCGACGGTGCTCTCTCTCGGTCGCCATTGCTTCCGAACCGGCGAAGTGGAGGTGGTCGCGTTTGTGTCTACTGTGTAAGCCGTGGACGCGACGGTCCACGCGCCGTTTGTTTGTTTGCTGCAGCCAGGTGCAGCTTTATTGAGGCAGGTGCGTGCCGTAACAACAACGGGCGTTGTGTAGTGCGCCTTTCACCCGCTCGCTGATTTAGTGTCCGGCTGCGGTTGTTTGTTAAAACGAGGGGGGGTTGCGTATCGTAAATTGGTGCAGTTATTGCTTTCACTGGAGGCTTTGACCTCCGGGTGCCTGCTTTTAGCTGTGAAGAAAGAAATTAATAAATCTATTGTTCCACACGCCAGAAATAATTTTTTTTTTTCGAGCAGCGTTAGCAATTCTTTCCCTTAGTTTTCTTTTTGTTTTCATAGGCGGAAGTACGCGTTCTTGCGCTTCCTCCCTGTGATATAAGTTTTATTTCGGATATGTCGCTCTTGTTAAATGAGTCTTTCTTTAGGAGGAATTCTATTGAATCAGCAATTGCATACTTTCTGTTTGTATATAGAGACGGCGACCGTTCGCCATGTTTGTTTGTACTAACTGCTCTTCTCTCGTGCTTCGCAGTACACTTCCTTCGTCCGCGGGCATCGTTTTGCTGCTCGCTTACGTAGCCAGCTTAAAGCGACAATGGCTGATATGATCGACCGCGTAGCAAGACTTGGCGGTACGAAAAAAAAAAAAAGGAAAAGAGAATGAATGGTGGCCTCGTGAGAAGTAATACGTCGACTAACGGTGTGTCTGTATCTTGCGTACTTCTTATTTACGCCTGCGCAGCTCGTAGAAAAGAAAAAAATAAAGCTATTCGTCCCGGCTAACGGCGCGAGCGAGCACGTAAAGTGAATGTACTTCCGCGGGCGAACGGCGGTGCCACCTCGGCTATCGACTTCTGCGTGTAGCGGCCCGCCGTTGTCCGCGACGACGTCATCGCCGCCGCTAGGGCAGTCACGAGTTATTCCCATCTCGGCGGTCTGCTTCTCATGCTTTTGTCGTTGTGGCCTCCGCCTCCCTTCCTTCCGTTCGCGCGGGTCAAGAATTCGCCGCCGCCGTCCTTTCCGGTTCGCTTCTTTTCTCGGCGCTGGAGGCTATGGGCACCAGCGTGCAGAGCTGGCGCATCGTCTGCTACGTCTCCCCCCCCTCACCTCGCCGTAGCAGAAGTCACGCCCATTTCGCTCGGCTCGGGTACTGCGCCACAGCGGTTACACCCCCCACCTGTGTTCTCTCTTTCGCTGTTCTTTGGACAGTCTTGCTGCCCCTTTGATGTTCTTGCGCACTTTTTTCGCGTTCGTGACTTTTTGTCGTTAAGCTTTGTACTCCATCTAGTAGAAATAAAAAAAAAGAAAAAGAAAGGCGGGAGAGTAGGAAGCCGGTGTTTTCCCGGGACACTTTCCCCTTGCCCGCGAAGCTCGCCGAGCCTTCCTTCGCCTCTTTCTCCTCCGCTCCGTGTGCTAGCCGAACACGCATCTGCGCGCGCCAGAGTTCGGCTTCGTCGTCACCGTCGTCGTGCAAACGCGCGTTCGGCGAACTGGAACGACTCGGCACCGGATGGATCCGTTGCTGTCTGTCTGTCGGTACACACCCGCCGCTGCTGAAGTGAAGCGGAGAGCGCGTTTTCTGCATGCTGTGCACTCCTCGACGATCGGCCCCAGGCTGCTCGCTCTTTTGCTTCTTTCTCGCTCTTCCGTACTCATTTCTGAAGGGTTTTCCTCGGTGATGTGTTACCTGTTTTGCCTCCCTGTCATTTCTGTGTTCTCGAAAGAAGAAAATTCCCCTCTCGTACTGTTTCCGAAAGCCATGCGGCCTCTGTTGCCGTTTTCCGTGGACCGTGGCAACATGCCTCACAAGTCCAGGAAGCGATGCATGCAGATCCCGAAGCCGACAGACCTCAGTGACCGAGTGCTGTCTCGATGTGCATATTTAGATGAAGCGGCACCGGCACTGTTCTCCCCCTCGTTTCTTTGTTTCTTTTCATCGCTTGACCACCCTCTCCCTGCATAGGGTAGCAAACCGCACAGGCATCTGGTTGACCTCACTTTCTTCCCCTTCCTTTTTCCATGTTCTTCCGACAATATCTCCCTATTGAGGCTTCCTTCCTTCCTTTCTTTCTTTCTTTCTCTTTGCAAATCATAGTTAAGCTACGACCTCTGTGTTGCGTCGCTGAGATGTGCTTACGCACTAACTGTTCGCACATGATAGAACATCCTCTGAAGTGCAACTCTTGTTCCATAGCAGATGGGAAGCGGGATGACTAACACAGATAATGCGTAGCTGTATCGGGGTAACGACGTCGCCTAGTGACGCCCTCAGTGATTAGTGTCCTTTCGAAACGCTCTAGTTGCTGCTGTCACCTGCAGGAAGATTCGACCTTGAGACAGCCTCTGTATGTTATTTTCCGGTCGACCTAGGTTGTCTTCGTCTTAGTCGGAAGTTCGGCAGAACTCGGACTGGTTTCCGTAGGTCAGTGTCTCTGTGCGCCGGCCGCTATTATTTGCTCTGCGTTCGCTGGTCCAGTCGCATGCAGGGAACTCGTGGTCAAGTACGCGCATTATCTTCAAATATTTTAGTATTGCCGTCATTGCTTGGCTTTTGGCTGTTCGTTCCATGATGCTCTACAGCGGCTGTCTTCCAATTATTGCGCTGCCGGGAAGAATAGAAAGAGAAAAAATGTGACGCTCGGCTTCTCAGTGATTGAACTGATCCAATATTTAGTCATCTTTGCCGACATAACGCAATTCACTAGCGACTTCTTCATTTTGAGTCTGAAGTCTAAAAGCAGCGGAATATACTTAAAACCGGAGTAGTATTCTTCACATAGCACTCAACTCTCATGCTGAAACGCTTGTGTTCATAATAAGCCCGCGTATTTTTTACTTACTAACAGGCCACGGGATCTCAAAATACGTAGAATTTCCGAGCAGTCTATAACAGCAGCTAGTAAAACCATGCATCACAATGTTCGAATATTATATTATATTATAGCACAGGCTCGAAATGCGAATACCAGGCTGCGTTGCGAGGCTTCGGAAATGTATTGTTCTTAGATCCCGTGCTATGTAAACTTTTGTAGTCGGCTGTACACGCTTGGAATGCAAAATGCCTGTGCGTACCCAAACAGATGCGAAGGATGACTCGCCTAAGATCTAAAGAACACTAGAACGTTGCTTACATTCGTGCTGCATGCGTCGATGATTTTCATTCACGCATGCGTGTTTACGTATAGAACACGTCTGCCATACCTTAGTTACCTATAAGGATACTTTACGGTGTGCAGGTGTCTCGCACCATGGTACTGCGTAGAACTAAAAACGTCTCTATAAGACAGGACACCTGCAGAGTGCCGGATATCGCTCGACGTTAGTACAAAACATGGAATGAGTAATGGACACTCGAGAGATAGCACATGACTCTCTGCTACCATGCATGTGGTCCGGCATCAAGTGCATCCGTCGTAAACATGGAATTCGCGCGAATCTACGCGTGCAACCTTTTCGTCATTCCTCGTCTCCTATGTATACCTAACACACTCGTGATGTCTTCCGGTGTGTGCCTGTGCAGCATCTGCTATTTCGCCCCTAACGACGCGGACGAACGAAGTGCCGCTCGGAGCTCGAGAGAGCAAAAACTTTTTGCTCCCGCTGTTTGGTTTGCGCTCCCGTTCTTCTCTGATATATAAACGCCGGAGGGGGGGGGGGGGGGGGTCGACCCCTTGTTTTGCTCGCTCGCCGCCGCGTGCTCATTACGCGCGCTTTATTCGGGGCCGCCGGGCATCCCTGGCGCTTTTGTTCTTTCAGAAGTGCTTTGCATTCGAGACACAAAAGGCGTTGCTGCTGCAGCAGCAGCTGCTGCCGCGTGCCGCTTCATTCTGCTCCATCTCTTCAGTTTGTTTTGTTGCGTTACATTTATGACGACCCTGGACGGCGTTTGTGGGCACAGCGGGAACGAGCTTGCGCGTACGTGCATGTGTGCGTGCGTGTGTACGTACGTGTGTACGTACGTACGTGTGTACGCGCGTACGCGCGTTAGTTATATACCTCTGTACGTTTGTGCGCTGAGAGGCAGCATGCGGATGGCCCTGCCGCATATGCATGGCACGACGGGCTCGCAGCTCGGTGCGCGTGAATTAATTACGGCTCACGAGTTTAATAAATAACGATAGCCGTAATGGGCTTTCGGTTGGGTGTGAACACGCGAAAAAGCAAGTGAGCACGTCCCCCCCTCCCTCCTATTCCTCCTTGCAGTGGTCGGTGGTGCGCTAGGGGGGGCACGCCTTGTGCCCCCATGTGCTTGGGCTTTTCATGACTTTTTTTTTGTTTGTTTGTTTCATTCGTGGCGTATATAGCTTTCCGAAACTTATTTTGGCGCGTGGAAGGTGTAGGGATAAGGCTGTGTGAATGAATGCGGGATGCTATGCGCGGTGGCGGACCATGCATCATTCTACTATGCGCGGACGGTGCCCTGTCTGGTGCTTTTGCTTTGTGTGGTCTCGCTGCTTCCGCTGGGCGTTTCCTGTTGCGGTTGGTGTGCAAGAGCGCAATCTCTTGTCGCCGCCGCCGCATAACTGGGGTACACAGCGCGCCGTATTAGCTGAACAAACGGACGTAGCGGTACTTATTGCTAATAGTTTAGTGTTGGAAAAAATATATTTTGCAATAACACATTGCTCGAAGTTCATGAAGTACCAGTGGTATAGCGCTAGCGGTGGTACTACCACCACAGTATTCACTGGAATACTGTGACATGCTCACATACTCAATACGTGACATGATGAGGTACAACATGTCGCTGATAGTAAGGGAGAAGTATCATGCCGACCGGTGTATAGAAGGTTAGAAAGTACCCCACGTCGTGGTAGAAATAGATACCAGATAACAAGAAAAAAGAATAGTCCAGGAAAAAGAGAGGCGTTGCCCAGGGGCAGCATTACCACCAACTTTTTCCAAAGATCTTGCCTACCCATAACCAGCAAAAGCGCACACTGTCGAAAGTTATATATATATATATATATATATATATATATATATATATATATATATATATATATATATATATATATATATACAGTCGCGTTTCTACCAGAAAGCTCTTCTTCGTGCCTATAGCGTTCGCAGCCAGCGTGTCCCGGTAAACTTTGCGGTTACATAAGCTGCAGTTGCCGGGAAGCATGAAAAGCAGTAAGGGGTCTTTGAACGCTGCCGCGCTCCGCACTTAAAGGCGAAGCTTAAGCGTCCTTCAAATCTTTGGCACACGTCTAGTCCCGTAATTTAAAATGTAAGTCAATGATTCAAAACAGCTTCCTGTACTAACTTTAGTAGAAAACTCTTTGGCGGCAAGGTGTACACATGCACGCGCTTGGCTAAACGCGACGTCGTGGGTAGGGGCCGCGGGGGAAGCGCCCCGTGCTCGGCCCCCATTCAACCTTGAAAAGGAAGGAGGTGCGCGCGCTGTGGCGGCGCTCGGCCGCTTGGCGTCGTCCGGCCGCCGGCGGGGACGGACGCCGCCGGCGTTGGCAAACAGGGAAAGAGTCTTCGGAGGAGGAGGAGGAGGGGAGGAGGAGAAACAAAACAGGTCAGACAGCGCCCCGCGGGAGAGGGCGGTGTAATAAACGAGGAATACCGCAGGAAGGAAGTTCGCTGACCGCGCGCGAGCTTCACCGCCGGCCGCTGCTTGCTTGCTTGCTTGCTTGCTGCGGTGTGGTGTGTGCCGGCATTTATGCGTGCGTGCGTGCGTGCGTGTGCATACATGCAAGGGCTGCATCCTCCTCGGATGGTCGGAGTCTGTTCGTTCCTTATGCTGGGCTGCTTTTGATGCGCGGCGATGAAAGATAACAGCGTTGATGAAAGGATGAAAAAGAGAGAGAGAGAGGGGGAAGGAAAAAAATGAAAGGAAACGGCAGAATCGGAACGCTCTCGAAATGGGATAGCGCGGATACAGGTTTGAGAAAGGTGCATTAATAAGGGTCGCGTTATCTTGGCCTCCTCCTCTTTACGGGGCCAAGCGAAATTTGAGCAATCGTCGGGGTTTTGGCGACTAAAAAGAATGATTTCCTCGTAGGCTGTATGTATGCCTGCGTACGTGCGTGTGTGTGGGTGCGAAATACAAGGCGGTTTTATTTGGTTCTGTAAGTTACGTAATGACGAAGTATGGGAAAAATTATGTTTAATGATAGTGCTACGTGAGAAAAAGAAAAAGAAAAGCAGGCAAACCAGAGACTACTTAGCTCAATTTGCCAAATAATCAGAGGCTCACATCATGGCGCACACGCGAAGCACCGCAAAGGAGAGCGAGCATGACGATGTGACAAACTTCAAACATGGTGCGTTTTCGTGTTGTCGTCGTCATCTCAAACATGGTATAGGCTATGTAGCAACACTGCAATGAACATATATCCAGCACTAGAGACCCCAACGAGGTGACATTGCTGATGCTTATATTGATCCTGGTTCTAGAAAAAAAAATAAAAATCTCGCACGACACGAATCGCCTGGCTCCTATAACCCGACCAACCACTGGGCGGTTTCACAACTCGAGGACGGAAACGTTCGAGGAGTGGGCTCCGGGCGACTCGGACCCGCCGAGAGCTCCCAAGAATGTAGCGGAAATGTAGGTTGAGAACAGAACCACCGCGGCGCTCTCCCAAATGGCTAGATTCGCACGTCGAGGTCCGACCACCGTGGGTGGCAGAGGGTGGCGCACAAAATTACCCCGTTGTCTTTCCCTGGGAAGAAGCGACACAGCAACCCCCATCGAGCGTCGTTCCTCTGGGAATCGAGTCGTCGACCGACCCCCATTGTGTCACCCTGATTGAGAGCACCATGTTTGGCTTATTTATAGTAAACGAGCATGTGGCTTCGAGACGCCACCTGCAGCGGCCTGCGTTAACGCCCACTTTGTCTCGCTCCGCGTTCACCTCGCATTTCACCGGACCCGCGGTCCCGACCGCGTTTTGTTGCGTTGAGATATGCGACCGGCTGATCGAACGCAGGTGTATACGTCCGGAGCTCGAAGTTATTGAACGTCGCGGAGGAAAACGGAACAACGTTGAGAGGAGGACGTCGGCGTAATACGCCCTCCTCCTCTGCCCTGATTGCGAGGCGTGCCGGCCGTGAGCCGTGGAGATCCGAATTTGTGGCCATTCTCGCGGGCTCGTCGACAGCGGCTTATAGCCTGCCTGCTTGAGCGGATTTGTGCGGAAGGCGCATGAACGCCGGCTCACGTTGACCCGCGCCCGTTGTCGAAGCAGGTGCCTTGTTTCGGCAACCCGTTCTCCTGGGGGCGTTGACTCCGAGCGCTAATATAGATAGGTAACCCGCTTTGTCAACCCGCTTTGTCTTCACCGTCGCGGCGCCGATAGCTATATATTACGCTTCGAAGCCTACATCTTGCCACGGACAGTTTGTCTTTCTTCGCTGTTTAACACGCACGTTTTGGTTCTTTCTATGCGATATGCATTTGTTCAGAAAACAATGTGCTCGCAGATCAACGAAGGTATAATGCTTCCACCTTTTGCACTTAATCAAACATTCTTGTCCAGACATGTTTAGCGTATTAAGGCACTCAATGCAGCAGCTGCTGTTTCTTGACGCCGGGTGTCCTGTACTCCCGCATCTATAGTCTGTCGGCATTTGATAGGGCTACGGATGACTTCCCTAAAAATGCGCGAGAATTGTGAAGCGATGGCTTGAACTGTGTTAGAATTAGCCAAGAATGTTAGTGACAAGTCTTGACAACGTAGGGCCATCTTGAGGTGGTATGTTGGTGACACCTAAATCAACAACAACAACAACAACAACAACAACAACAACAACAACAACAACAACAACAACAATAATAATAATAATAATAATAATAATAATAATAATAATAATAATAATAATAATAGAAGAAGAAGAAGCGAGCTACAGAAAAGCACGTTCCGCATCATCTGCGATATTGGGCGTACCTAACAGCTACTCAGATGCACACATGTCACGGTGGTATTCGGTGCAGCAATGTCGCGTCACGCTCAGACCGCGGAATGACTTGGCGATATTGTCCGTCCCGTGAAACTGCACCTCTAGAATAACGTTCACGCGCCTTGCCACTGATGGCAATATCGCAACACATTTGCCTTATAGTCGTACCCACTGTGTTCCTTGCCCCTCGCATTTTTAGCTTCACGTCTCCGTTGACGGCGTGTTGATGTTAGCAGTTCCTAGCTCTGTTGCGTGGGCTGCTGCCCGAGGCAGTGAGTTGGATGAACTCACTGCCTCGGGCAGTGAGTTGATCCCCCGAAGAACACGTGTCAGCGGCCTGGACAGCCGATATACACATAGCACATAGCACATAGCTATTAACGGCAAGCCAGCCAAGTGTCGTTGACAAGCCTTCGAAGTATATGCCATCGCATGCAGCCTGCATTAAAAGAAGCAGCTCGTGCTTTTTCCAGCATTTTGGTACCTGTAGAAGAAGCCTCTTCTTAGTGTTGTCTTGCATTCTTGTGCGATGAGCACTGTGCTATTGGCTTGTCTTATACCAGAACTTACGTGCACGGCCGGAATAGCAGCCAGCTTTTCAGTCATGCATACTTTGGAACAACATGCATGGTTATTTGCAACTCAACACAAATTATACTGAAAGCAATAAAAACTCAATAAACACTCGATAAAACGCAGAATTTCTGTTAAAATTTTTTCAAGAAAGAGTGAGAGAATCGTTGCAGCTGCAGCACAGGGGGCCTTCTGGCGCGACCAGGACATACATACGCAACCGGCGCCCGCGACGCGTTGTCGTCCCGGTGTCGAGGCTGCTTTCCTCTTCCTCCTCTTCTGTTGACTCTTGGGTGGGGGACCCCCACTGAGAAACGGCGTCCTTTGAGAAGAAGAGAATGGACGGCGGGTGGAGGGGCCCGACTGTGGGGCCCCGGCGTGTCCGAGGCGAAGATATGCTAAGCTCTTGTGTCCACCGAAGAAGCCAACGCCGCCAGACGGCTCTTCGCTCTCTCGACGCGGCCATGGTCGCCTCGCCGGCCAGGTCCAGGAAAGGCAGTCGGGAGTCGCAACGAATGTCAGCGCCGGTCTTAAGCGAAGTTAAGAGTTGGGGGCGGGGCGCTAGGTGGGGTGGCCCCGGAAAGGTGATGAAAACAATAAGGACAGGTTAGACGTTCCGCGGTGACTTGGCGCCGACTTGCACCTTCGTCGCTCTGTCTCTCGTCTCCTTCTTGTTTCTGCCTTTGTTCCGGAGCCCGTGAAGCACGTTGGCTCCCCCTGGTGGTGTGCACGTGCTCCCGTATTGTTGCGGGCTTTATTCGCGGCGGTTATTATTGGCCTCTGTTTATAGCGGACTATAAAATAACCCCGTCCTTTCCCCGCCCTTCCATTTCGGGGTCTTCTTGCCCCGCTTTGAGAGCTTCCCCGTTGCCTGACCCCCTCTTCCTCCTTCAACTGCCACGGAGCCTTGCCCACGTTCGCTGTCTGCGCCCCACGTTTTTATTTCTTGACGCGCCAGTACCTGCCGTTGCGCGAACGTTTGGAACGTATCCCCCCCCCCCCCTTTTTTTTTTTACGAGGGGACATTCCTAATACCTCGGCTTTGTGACGACCTTGAAAGCGCGCATATATGGGCGGGAGCGTTGTACCCCTCCTAGTGCCTGGCGGCCGTTTTGCTTGCGTTGCTTTTCATCGTTTGCGGTCAAAGGCCCACCTTCTTGTTCGCTGGCCGCAGCTTCCTGTTTGCCTGTAGCTGTACGACTGCCAGGGACGGCGTCCCTTCTGGGCGCAGCGTCTGCTTCCCCTTGATAGCTTGGATGCAACGACCGGCGAGAATTCGATATGGTATTACGGTGAGACATTGGTTGTTTCTGTTTAGCATTTCTTCATAGCGCCGTCCTTGTTTGCGTTTCGAAAACGGTCTGCTGCTGACTGAATAACATCGGTCGTTAAAAAGCGCCGTTATTGCCGAGGAATGGGTGGCGGTGTCAGTCTACTCAGATTGATGTTGTTTGTGATCGAGGTCGACGTTGTTGTGGTTGGAACGGAGGTTGTTACATCAATGCAAACGATTTCTTGACAATTTCTTTGCGCAAGTCCCGCGTCGTTGTATTTCTTTCTTTGCCGTTTACCGAAACGGCTAGTGCCGTCAAACAGCTTCGATGCTGTGTCATTTAGTATAGTTCAGGTGTTTCCGCGAGTGAGCGTAATGATTGACAATTGACGAGGTTCTAAATTTCGAGGACATACCTCTTTTAGGCCCCACAACAAGGTTTGTCTCTTTTCCTTGAAAGAAGCCCCATGACATGACGCTAATTTTCTTTTATCTTGCGGTCTCGGGTCGACACACACCCAAAGCCTGAAAGTTGCCTTGGGTTATATGCATGCGCCTTGGTAATCAGCTCTGTTCTTGAGTTCTCAAGGCGCTGGGGTCCCCAAATCCCTCCAATTAAACTCAGCCCACGATGGAGCCAGTTCAATATTGCGCACCAGTACTGGCTAAACATTGCATGTAGTAAAACGTGTACAGAAACGCCCCCGTCTGACAAACTCTCCGGCGCCGATCACAAGGATTTCGCGCCTTAACAAAGGCCTATTTTTCAGTGCTCGGTCTGGCGCAGCATATCGAGCGAGAGCCGTGCATACATAAATCATCCCATCGTCTCCGCCGAGTTAATTGAGTTTTCGTATCGGCGTTTCGCGAACCAAGGAGAAAGAAAAAGAAACACGCACATCGAAAGTCGAGCGCTATTCCAAGGATGGAAACAAAAACGGGACAACGCCCCAGACAGACACGTCGTCTGCTTCCTTGAAAGCGGGTCTTGTCTTTGCCCGCGGATGTACGGCTCCGTCTGCTCGCCGCCTGCCCGCTTGTCACACACGCACACAAAGGGCGGTGGCGCGATCTCCTCGCTGCCCTCGACGTCTGTAGCCACGAGATGATGATGATCAGTGGAGGGCTGTAGCATTCGGAGCCCGTCATTATACCGTGTTTCCTTCCGTCAGGCCGGTGCCCCTAATATAGACAAGGGGGTTTTGTATCTAAATTGCGTATCTGGGGCTGTTCTCCGTGGACCCCTGCAAGCGCCCATGCATGCAAGCAAGCAAGCAAGCAAGCAAGCACGCCGCCATAACCAGGCCACACGTCGGACCGATCGGCCTTGATTGGGCGTCGATAGCGCTCCGCGAACTTCTTTAGGCTTCACCCCCCTGGCGTCCTTGAGTGGCACTCGTTGCCGACTTGACAAGCTCTCGAACACGGGACTATGCCGCTGCCAGGTCTCGGTGTGATTCTCTCCTCTTGGCCGACTCACTGCGGCGCGTATTTTCGATTCGCCGACGACGCTGACCGCGTTTGCCGAGTGTCTGTGTGACGTTTGCGCGCGGGGGCAGCGAGCGAAAATTGTCTCCATTCTTGGCTTGGCGAATCGAAAAACGTTTCGGCGGTGACTGATGGAGCCGCTGTGTTACCTTTTTCGCAGGCGTTAATCTAGCTCTCTGATGCCATTCTTCCGTATGGCGTCGGCGTTCCCAATCGTATATAGTTTAGGACTTACTTGTTTTGGAGTGGAAATCGATTGACTGAAGTAAAAGATGGCCCAACACGCCGGCTTTATGATTTTGGGAACTGCTCAACTAGATATCTTTGTTCTGCAAGAAAACTTCTGTCTGTTTTCTGGAAGGTCCCGTTGTCAAAACTTACTCGCGCACTCGTTCATCGTATGTATATACGTTCGGATCATGATTGCCAACAGCATTTGAGATGACGACTCAGACTGATCGTTGTGACGTGTTAATCCCATGCCGAATTATTCCGTTGTCTGAGCGAAGCTTCTTGTTTGAACGCTTAGTTATGCCGTGAAAAATCAAATTGTTATGGTGTTATATGACGAAAGGTCATCCATCAGGCGCCGCTTCTACCAATTCGCAGTTGTATTGCTCAAGAATTCACGTAGTTATCTTTCTTTGTATGCGTCTCTTTCTCCGCCACTGCTTAGTGATTCTTGTGTTATGTATGCGAATGTAGCGGGCCATCGTGGCTTTTCCTGCCCGCTGCTGCATGCCCCCCCCCCCCCTCCTTTTTTTTGCGCTGTCCTTTTGTCATGTAGCCGTGCTATCCGTTGTCCGTGTGTCACGACATGACCTCCTGCGTCGGCCAATGCGCAACTCACGTAGCGGAAAGGCTGTCAGGGACCCGGCCTCATTGGGCATACATACACCGTTGCGGATAGTTGTAGATGTTTGTAGCTTTGTAGTTGTAGATGCTGTGGGCGATACACACTCCACTAAAGCCCAGGAACTTCGGCCATCCTTTCGCGCTTCATGTGTTCATCTTCCTTTCCCGGTCGTGTCGTCCTTTTCTGCCTTGTTTCTCCGGTCTCTCCCCGCGCCTCGTCGCAGCGGAGCTTTTTTTGATTTCCGGAGTACGTTAGGAAGCCGGAAGGGCTATCACCCTGTGTCGCGCGTCGTCGTGGCAATAATTTTCTCGCTCCGTTGTTGGAGCGTCTTCCCGCGTTTGAGAACAAAACGCCCTTTTGTAGCAGGAGGACAGGGACGTAACGTGTGTACTCGTAAAAATTGAGCAAAAAGAGAAGAAGTTGTCCTTCAGCTCAGCGTATATAGTGACCTGGCGTGTGCTTAGCTGGTGGGACTGCGCGTCCCCACTATGCGGAACTGCTATAACCGGCTTTCCGCCGGATGTTGCTCCTCGGAGATGTGCTCGAACGTGCGTAAGCTGCAGCAGGCCGTGTATCTTTCTTTCTTTCTTTTTGTTCCTTAGTCCAAGCTCGAGTCCCGTTAGCTAGACTGCCGCGATTGCTATGCCTCCCCCCCCTTTTTTTCTTCTTCTTTTTTCTTGCCTTTTTTCTTTCCTATTCAGAGTACTCAGTGAGGGGACCTTGGGATCCGGTCCTCCGTTCACTTTTTTTCATAATTCCGAGAGTTGGTCTCCACACACGCTCATTCGCGAGGAAAGAAAGAAAGAAAGAAAGAAAGAAAGAAAGAAAGAAAGAAAGAAAGAAAGAAAGAACAGAAGAAATGAAGAAAGAAACGGCACGTAGTGCAGACAAGCCAGCTTCCCGTAGTCGCGCATCTGTCTCGGTCCGTCTCCCGCTGCGATATCGCGAGTCCCTCCGGCGGCGGTTGCGGCAACCCGCTGAGACTATGCTAGAAGCGGCGCGTATACGTGATCATATAGTGCGGTGCCCGTGTATACCGGTACGCCTTACATTCCGTGCACCCCTGGTTGGCTGGGTTTCCGCATATATGTCTGGAAAGAAAAGAGAACATAAGGGCAGAGGGTCGGAACTGGGCCGGCGGGGTGAGCATACGTGAGAAGTGTTACAAGTGTTCACGAGCGGCGAGCTGTAAATTTCATTGCCGACGGTATAGTTCTCTCAGCGACCTTGAACGATTTCCATGTTCAGCAGGCCGCACATATTTTATACGCCTCTTTGCTTGCTTGCTCAACTACATGCGCGACAGCCATATTTCTCTCAACGACGTCCTCGACCCTTTGCGACCGCAAGTTGGTGCACGTAGAGGTCGCAGCTGGGAAGTGAGTTATCGCGTTTGTACGTGGATGCTGCTGACTCAGTGGCATCCCTGCGGGCCCGCCCAAGAATTTCGTAAAACCGGAAACACTGGTAGCTTTTTCTTATTGTTGTTTCCGTTCTCAAACGTATCACCTTGAACATTTTATCTTTATTTTTTATTAATTTCGAAGTTCATGTTGCGCGTTCTGTGTCACCGGTGCTGTGTCGGAAAATCGACCTTGACCCGTTTCGGACACCACTGGCATTGTAACGTAATAACTGCATCACTGAGCTTGCTTGACTGCTCGCGCTCAGCGGTCGTCCCGTCTGTTTCGTTTCTTCGTTTGCACATTGTCTTCAATTTGCGCTGCCACAGGTACAGCGATGTCCGTTTCCAATGGTTGTTGTTACTAGCGCTTAATAGATACAGACTGACGAAGAAGCACTGAGGCACACATGCCGATTGCTAATGCGGTTGCCGTAGCAGCCTTATGCCTTTTTCCTACAACCGTTAGCGCTCGCGGGTTCATCGACAGAATCGGTGGTACGTAAAGTCTGTATTATGATCGTGCGAAAAGTGCGGCTGCCTACGTGTACGTGTCCCTCTCCACGGTGTTAGGTCAGGCAGCTGCGCGGGAATCGCCGAATTTTTTTCGCGCAGTTGCGTGCATGCAGTTGAACTCCGCAACCTCACGGACGGAGGGATGCAAGCGCGGGTGTGCAAGAGGGTATATAGGAGACAAGAGGGTGGTGGTGGTGGTGGGGGGGGGGGAGGGGGGGGTAGTGGGGGGTGCTCCTGTGGGCGTCATGCACCAGATTCACGTGGCCTCTCGATTTCCGCACCCTGTCGGGTCGGGATTCCTCTGCCGCCGCCGCCACCACCTGGGCGATTCATGAATCTCCGTGGCGCCGATGGCCGCGCGATCAGATTCCTGGCGTTGCGCCGCGCATGCATTATATGCTTGACCTGGGATCGCGGCGGCGCGGCGCCGAAGGTGAATGTATCGCTCACGTCTCTGGAAGCATACGAAGCGGTGCGGGTCTGTTGGTCGGTCGCCCGCACACGCGGAATTGATAGGCCCGTTTTATTTACTTTTACTTTTCTTTGGGGGCTATAACGGTGAGGGTTGATCGAGGACGACCATGCAGCGAAAAGCGTTGCGATAGCGACTTGTTAAGCGTCCGCCCACCCAGTTTGCTCGCTTCGATAGTGTCTCAAAAAGGCTTTCCTTTGTAACTCTTGTCGCACGGAGCGGTGAGGTGACGTTTATCCGTGAGGTGGTGTTATTGAATTTCCCATTGTGCGAAGTGGCGCCATCGCGCGCACTGTTGATAGTCGATCTTATAAAATATATCTTCCGATTCTTGTTCTTGAAGCAGCAGTCACCTTGACTTACGGGCACGGAATAAGCAAATCTTGTGTAGAACTGCATATATACATAACGTTTATGGACTGTAATGTAAGCTCGTGCGGTTGTTAGTTTTGAACGTCAACTCTTGTTCACGGTATAAGAGGAAGAAATAATATAAAAGAGGGACTTGATTGTTTAGCTCTGCAAACATCATGCCGTTGTACTCCAACGCACCTCCACTAGGGTATAGCAACTATTGTTGTGGTGATTGTTCACTCTTACTTCCTCGTCTGCCTTTTCTTCATGCCTTGGCACTGGCCTTTCTAATCCTTCCAATGTAACGCCCGTTGCAACGCGTGAATGATCTTTCGTATATATTAAAGAATAAGAACAGCAAAACACAGCGCGAGAGACGGTAAGACGTAAGGAAAAAAGAACTTAAGCAGGTCGCGTCTTCTATACGCTCAGTTATGAGTTACCCCATTTCACTGACATTCTAAAACCTAAACCAATTCTAAAACTGCTATCGATGCTTGTCCTCTGTGACAACTTTGCATTCTGTCGCCGCCAACAGACCCGGGTGTGACGTTCCCGTGTCTTCGCGCGCGTTTAGTCTCCTCGCCGTGCCAGCGCACAAACTGGGCTATCGACCGCACCACCGGTGTCGCCTCCGAGGGTCAGACTCTCGGGTGGCTGCCCGCAGCGGCGTCCCTTGCCGACGGCGCAAGCCCTCGTCTCTTCTCTCATTGTGTCGCGATCGAGCTGTCTCCGAGTTCTCGTTTCTCGAGCGCTTTTAGCCGTCAGCATGATCGTCGCAGGGCCCTCGCGCCTTCCAGAGCGAGGCCTGCATGCGCGGCGGGGTTCGTTCGTTGTCGGGGCCTCAACCGGCCACGGCGGCGGCGGCCCAACCCGCGCCGCGTCGGCCGACCGGGTCGTCCACTCGTTCGTACCGGGTCGTCCACTCGTTCGTCATCGATCGTGCTGGCCCCGGGGCTTCCTCTCCTCCCCTCTCCTTGCACTCCTCCTCCTTTTACTCCGAGCAGAACGCGTTGCATGTGCAGCCGGCCCGCTGCCGAAGAGGGATTCCAGTGCCCGTTTTCCCCTCCCCCACCGTCGGCCGGACGCCGCCGTGCGGTGATGTGGATGCTGCTCATTTATAATTGTCGCTGGGATGGGTTCGCGTGTGTCGCTGCGCCCTTTTTTTGTTTGCCCTACGCGTCGTCGCCCCTTCGGAGGAGCGCGCGTATATATACGTGCAGCTGCCACGTGAATGATGCGACCGCTTCCGGCTTTCGGGTCGGAAGTGCACTCGAGTTGGGACGAGCGAGCGACCCTTCGGTGGTGTGCGGGTCCGGGGCGGATGGCGGTGGTCCAGCTAGGGCTTCCCTGTGCGTGCGTGCGTGTGTGTGTGTGTGTGTGTGTGTGTGTGTGTGTGTGTGTGTGTGTGTGTGTGTGTGTGTGTGTGTGTGTGTGTGTGTGTGTTCGTCGGTGCAGCGGTCGCTTCCGTGGGTTTTATTAACGGCATCTCTGCCCTGAATGACCGGCTTGATGGGTTTTGCAGATGGAAATTATTTGATGCCGCAGCTTGTGCGATGGCAGCCGTCGCTAGCCGTGCGTCCTTTTCTCAGCTTGGCATGTAGTAGCTATCACTATTCCTGCGGATGCAGACATGCAGTGAATGTCCTCTTTTGCGGGTTTCGACCTGTCCGCTCTTTGATCGTCGTCACTCTCTCCATGTTGGAACAGAATGTTTGTATCGCTCTCCCCTACTGCCCGTCAGTACTTGCCGATTTTCTTTACAATATGTTAGACAACCGCTAATTATACCTTTGGTGGGACTTATATATTCCCCTTCTCTGTTCGCCTCGCGATGTTTACGTTGTGTACTACTCCGGAGCTCAGGGCTCAGGCTTTTGATTCGATAGCTTATTGAGATGTTAACAGACTTATTGCTTCCCTGACAGTCAAAGGCGCGTTCTGTCGACAGCTCAGAAAAGACGCCACACACGACGTCATCGGCGCGCCCCGCCAAAGGGTCAGCGCGAGCCGCAAAGAAATCGCACAGCCTGTCATGACTTTTTCCTCTTCGAGGGGTTCTCTCTCCTTGACGTGTTCGCGTGCTCGGTGCCCGCGCGAAAGCCAATCAACCGTCGTACGGCGGCGCCCATTTCAAGCCAGGGAGGGCCACACACACACGCGCGCGTACGCGCGCGTCATGGAGCCAGCGCTTGTCGAAGAAGGGAACGCGCGCATGCCTCGAGCCCGCCGTTAGCGCGCGCGCTTCCCGATGCCATGGGGCCGTGCGCGGCGTGCCAGCCGTTGTCGGGGCGGCGCACAGCGCGCTTTGTGTTCCGCGGGTCTCCTCTGCCGCTGTGTAGGGGGCTGCAGAGGAAGCAGCGAGCCAAGCCCCCCCCCCCCCCCCCCCCCCCCCACCCACCTCAGCTCTCGTCGACGATCGGTCGTCCCTCGCGCTTGAGGGTCTCTGGGCGGCGGCGGCGGCGGAGGACGGTCGCGTGAGGAAGAGTCGTGACTTTCCCATTAGGACGCCTCGTTCCCGAGTCCATTTTTCTTGTTATGCCATCTCTGCCTCGCAAGGAGTTGCCGTGTCCGCTGCTGCTGCTGTGTGTCGCTTGTTTTGCCTGCCCTTCCCCCCACCCTCCCACATCTCTTTCTGTCTCTTTACATCCTCACGGTCCTTTAGCGGTCGTTTGTCTCGCGTTTGCTTTCGTCCATCGCGCCGCGCCATACGACGACGACGAGCCAGCGTTTCTCCTTGGCCCCGCCATGGTCGTCGTCGTCGTCTTCCGAAGAGAGTCGTACGCGGCGGCGGCGGCAGCGACGACGAACGAACGTGTCTCTCTTTATACCTGTATGCTTCTTCGCGTGCTCGTTGGTACTTTGGCTCGCGCCTGCGTCGCGGCGCCCGCTTTGGCTATGCCTTCCTTCCTTCCGTCCTTACTTGCGGTACTCCTGCTGCTGATGGCCGTGAAGACAGGGGCCTTCAAGGAGCGAACGTTCTTGTAGGAGGAAGTAATCTGGGTGACGTAATCGACCGCCGCGAGTATATGCAAGCATGCTTGCTGCGTCGCGGGCTATGGGAAAGGCGGATGCGATGACCCTGTATATATGTGGCTACGGGTCAGTGAGGAAATTGACAGATCTCGTGAGTCCGTCCACAGCTTTCTGCCTAAAAACGCCTTGACATTGAAGCATGTGGTAGAGTGAATTGCTAACATTCCTCTGTCGCTCGCTGTGTTTAATAATGTCTCGATTGCCTTCACTGTTTCTCTTCATTTGTGTCTTCGTTATTGCGTTCGATTTCGAACTAAACGACGGATGCTTTATATGCGCGCGCTAATACTGCATGGATTTTATTTAGGCTGTCCCGAATTCGTTGTCGGTAGCTGCCATGACAGCGCTCCGGAGTAACAAGGCAGCGGCGCTGCATGATTTTTATATGTTCAAACATCGCGAGAAACAACAGGCTTGTGCAGCCGCTGCCTATACGTAGTGAGTGTTGCGCAAGGGCTCGCACTTCAGCAAACCATGCCAAGTTTTTGATGCTGCGTGCATTCTGAACGCCGTTACCATGAACTCACCACAATCACAGCCCCTGGTAACGGTTGTTTGTCTCAATTCTACGGCCTATTAAATCATAGCCGCTGTACGTGGTGCCGATACAACGAGTGAAGTGCTGGGGCTAGCCTTTTGTTGATATTGTGGCTATTATATTACTGTATGTATTTGTAGGCACTACTCTGTACTAGTTATACAACGGTATGAAAAGAAATGAAGAAACGGAAGAAAAGACGCCGCAAGATGCATCCGTTCGCCATCCAAGCGCTTCCATCGGGGCACTCTATTGGGATGTCGCGCATTGGTGCAAGCGAACGTGCCGCCATTCTCTCTGCAGTATCTTTTCGAGCAGGCGCTCACGTATCGCTCGCAACAGCCTGGGTGGGCAGTTTAAAGCGACATCTGGGGAGCTCTCGTTCGAAATGTGCTGCTGGCCATTCCGTTGGAAAGCGCAGCTGAGAGAGACGCCTATGCATGCAGCAACGGTGACGCGTCCGAGCTACGCCGCGTGAAGTCCGCTCAGACCTTCAACACCCTTCGCGAGCGCGCCCCTCCGCCATTGTTCTTGCAGTAGCGCGGCGTGCAAAATACTGTTCTGTAAATATGCGCATCACACACAACTCGGCCGAACATCGCGGGTGGCGCGCATCAAGAGAAGGAAAAGGGTCGGCCTCTCTACATCAGTTATACGCGTCCGCGCCGCCGTTTCCTCTGCAGACGACGGCCGGCTTCGGCTGCGGATTCGTCCTTGGCTGCCATTGTCTTGCCGGGGCCATGCGCGTGCGCGCTGCAGAAGAGGGAAAAGAGAAACAGACCTGTCGTACATATACGCGACGCGTTTGTGGTTGTTACAAACGCTCTCTCGAGAATTGGCGCGCGCGCGCGCGCGGGCGAGCTTTCGCTTGCTTGCCCCACCTCGATCGGCGGCGCGGCCCGCCTGCGCGTCGCTAGTTTTTCTCCTCGGAGGAGAAGGCATTCCATCAGAGGAGGCGAAAAAGAAAACTGGGACGCCGCGGCGGCCGTCCACTTTTCAATCTCCGCCATCCTTGAGCGCCTCTGCTGCCGCGCGCGCCGTTTGTCATTTCGCCGCGTGGCCTCCCGCTGAGGGGGGCGGCAGCGCGCCCTCTCTTCCGACGCCGAGGCTATGACGTCGCGCACCTGGCGGCCGCCGGCCTCGCGTTGCCTCGCCGCTTCTGGCGCGCGCCTCCTGTAGTATATAGGATGCCCGACATTGCTACCGTATCTGTCGGGGCATAGCCGACGCTTCCCTAACGAGACCCCGAACATCCCGCCTGTGACGTCACACGCGTCGCCCGAACTACGGGTAATGCTTCTGCTGCCCCCCCACCTCCCCGTCCCTGCATATTGCGCCCACGCGCTGCGCGCCTGGATTCGTTCACCTGTAGGTATAATCTCACTGGTACTCTCCTTGGATCATCATTCGATAATTCACTGTGCGAGAACGTACGAGACGCGAAGAATTGAGAGGAAGTGACGTCGCAGAGCCTCTTTCATCACATCTTATTAAAGAGCGATTGCAAGGCGGGCTAGGTGCTTGAAGTCCGTCTTGAGGGAAACGAAAGCGCGCAGAAAGGAAAAGCACCCTATGGGATCTTAGCACGCAACCGACTGGTCTGCTCGTCGTCCTTTAAACCAGGGGGTAAAGACAAAGTGAATGGCGTTGCGGGCGGGGTACGCAGGCCTTCATATAGCTTCATAGCTGCACGCGGGCGTAGTCCTGCAATGAACAGCCAGTGATGTACGCTGGTCCGCGTGAGCGCTGGCTTCGAATGTCCCAGGCGTGCAGCGTTCACCGGATTTAGAAGTTCGCCCCAGCGGCATTGCTACGTTCGGGAATCGCGCAACAGAGGAGTAGCGCGTTATTTGGGAGCGCATATACCGACGAGAGCAGCGCCAACAGGGAAACGGCGCGGTCAGGGACAGCGTGAGCTGAACGCTCCCGATTCAAGTCCCCCATGCATCAGCTGCAGTTCTGACATCGTGGTGTTTCCTATGCGAACCTTTCTTTGTACTACGTGGTCGAGTTATACGCGTGTGAATGCAGTACCACTGCGCCCTGCTACGGAGACACTGTTGCTTTGGCCGTGACGTCACTCACAGTCGTCCCCCTAGTACGTGCCGTGATTTGCTTATTCATGCGCCGTTCGTTTAACCTCATTGCCGGAGCGTTCACGACAGAGGGGCAGCCGCCTCGCGAAGCGCGCCGTGTCCCTCTTCGAAATATACGGCGGCGCGCCGTGTCATCTGCGCGACAGTCGCGACAGCAGGGACTTTTGTCACCGATCCGCCTTGTTGGTCTAGCGGGAGATCTGTGCCGCGTTACACCTGACTCACGCGCCCGCTTGGTGGTTGGATAACGCGTTTCTTCCGGAGGCAGACGACCTAAAACAAAAGTCGCGCTGCAGACTCGCTGAGACTCGCGGTTAGCCGCTATGGGGTAACCTGTGCACAAGTGATTTATCATGCGCCGAGTCACTCGCCGCTCGCATGCATATTCACACGTATCTGCTTTGTTAACTCGCGGTGCATTCAATAGCTGTGTTTTGCTTCGATGAAGTCGTTGGCGACATCCTCGCAGCAATCAACGCGCTGTTGACGCTGTTCCGGCCCACTGAGGCGAGCTGCTTATTTCCTTTTTTTTTTCTTTCTTTTTTTGTACTGCAGTTGTATTGCGTAAGGTTACGCCAGATGACAGCGGTTTCCTTGTGATAAAGGACGTGCGCGCATCACTTTAATGATCATTGCGTAATTGTTCGAAGTGGTGTGCTCGACGCAGAAAAGTTTATTACTGACTGTTGATTTCAGCCTTTCATAGGAGTAAACGCGTCGGCTGCTTGGGAAAGCCGTGTATTCGCTTAATTTCTTTTTTGTCTGTTTTGCCGGCGGGAAGTGTATAGCAAACTAGACGAGCATCTTCACAACATCGTTGTTCTTTCTGCGCGCTTTCTTTCTCTCTGCTTGTCCTGGTTGCAGTAGCCGCAATCTTACACGTGTAGGTGCGGAGCGCGCAAGAATGCTCCTGTCATACATATTGTAATGCACGTTGAAGAATCCATCACAGGCTTTCTGCGCAGAATTCCAGAAATCGCGGCAACGAGAACACACAGAGTTCTTTGTCTATGTTTCCGTGCAGAGAGAGAGAGAGAGATGGAAGAAAAGGCAGAAGGGTTAACCAGGAGAAGTTCGGTGTGCTACAGTGAAGTTTCTGCGTAATTCTGCGCTGAAATCCTGCCCCATATGGATTCGCGAATCCTATATAGTCGCCCGAATCAGTGCGTTGTTAAACTGCAGCTTGAAAAGATCTCGGTGATCGAAATGTCTATGCCGAGCCCCTCCACTATACGCAGGCTTGTCTCATAGGCGCCATGCAATTGTTTGTGGGCGCACTCAAGGCCAGACGGGCTTCGGCCCTCAAGGCCTTAAGAGCTTTTGCTGAAGTTTTTAAGGACATGCGAATTCTGCGACCGCCTTTGAATGTTGTAGCGCGTAGTTTCGCGTTACTGTGTGAATTTTCTGGTTTCCATTCTTTCCCTCTTCTTTCTCCTTTTACTCCCTTTACCCCTTTCCTCAGCACAGGGTAGCCAGCCGGTACTTACACTGGCTAACCTCCCTGTCTTTCCTCTCCTTTGTCTCCTCCTCTCCTTGCGGGCGCGATCTCACAGCCTCGCGTATAGTTTCGAATTCGCCGTCTAGAGAATCCTGCGGTCGCGCGTGGGCTACTCTGTACACGAGCACTTACCCGCCGTGGTTGCTCAGTGGCTATGGCGTTGGGCTGCTGAGCACGAGGTCGCGGGATCGAATCCCGGCCACGGCGGCCGCATTTCGATGGGGGCGAAATGCGAAAACACTCGTGTACTTAGATTTAGGTGCACGTTAAAGAACCCCAGGTGGTCAAAATTTCCGGAGTCCTCCACTACGGCGTGCCTCATAATCAGAAAATGGTTTTGGCACGTAAAACCCCAAATATTATTATTATTACACGAGCACCGTAAAAATCGCATGCCGTGCTCGGGCACATCGCGTGCCGACTCATCGCGCGTGCGCGTATCGCGCAAGAGCGCGCGCGCGCACTCGGCCTCCGCGCTCCGCTTCGTTCATTGATCGCGCGCACCGACGAGCGAAATCACGCCGTGCCTCGGGACGCGTCGGCAGCATCCCACATGCCTGCACACATCGACCCGCCGAACTGCGACGGCCCTTCTCGCTCTTTCGGTCGCCTCCAATTTTTAATGGGTCGCCGTGTCGCCCCTGGTCGTTCGCTTTTTCCGTCGCGCTCGGTGCTGACGCAGCAGCGTTGCCACGCGCACCTCGGGCCGCCTGCGCTACCGGCACATTTTTTGGGGGGTGTGCTGTAAATTCTCTTTCTTTCTTTCTTTCTTTCTTTCTTTCTTTCTTTCTTTCTTTCTTTCTTTCTTTCTTTCTTTCTGTCTGTGGAAGCTACGGTGAGAAAGAAATTTGGCGTGCGACCTGACAGGTCAATGCTCGGCCTCATTATGGCGCTGGAGCTGTTGCTTGCAGCGGTGCCTCCTTAATGTCGCACCCTTTCTTCGCGCCTTCGCAGATGAATGCTGCGCGCCAGCATCACGCATGTCCTTGTTAGTAGTGGTGGTGGACAGATGCGCTGTTTTGCTTTTCTGTCTCATTAAACAGGAATTTTTAATATTATTATTATTATTATTGGAAGTTCTTCGTATAGTTTAACAAAGTGAGAGAAAGAAGGAGAAAATGAAAGGCAGGTCTGGAGCTTAACCGGGTTGCACCTGATAGTTTAGCACGTTCCTTCAGTGAAGCTTCACGAGTCACGAGCCTGCGCTCCCGATGGCGAATCTTCCCCGGCGGCGTCTTGCACGCAGGTAAAACGAAACTAAGGCGCACGAACCGTATACCACAGGCAGAAAGTGAACTTGAGACATTGTTTTGCAATCTCCCGCAACGCTTCACTCCTTCTCGCACCTTCTTTATACTCCTCCAGTTAGACCATGCATCGTGATGCGCGAAGAAAGCAGTCCGCAGTCCTCATTAAGGAGAATGTCGCTTTTCTTTCCTCTTTCTTTGAGCTGTGGTGTTTAACGTGCTGATTTTCGAGACGAAAAGAAACCTTGGTCCACATCTCTCGCTCGCTTTCGCTTGGCCTCTTCCTCCTTGCTGCTGCTGCTGCTGCTGCTGCTGCCGCTGCAGCTTCTTCTGTTCGCCTGCTCTTCGCTCGTGTATCGAGGATGAAGCAAGCGAGTTCGCGCGCGTGCCTGAATGCGTCCAGCTTTGTTCGGCGTGACGAGCGGGCGACGGCAGCGGCGGCGCGTTGAGTGGCTCGCCATTGTGCATGCGTCGCGCCGGCGTGCCACGGAAAACGAGAATGAATCCGCGTTTCTCCCGTTCGCCCCGTGCACCTTTCTCTCGCGCGGCATCTCGCATCTCTTGCGTTATTCTCCTCCTCCACCCCTCTCGCACTCCGTGCTTTTTTTTTTTTTCGCTGTGTTTCTTTAAGGTTGCTTTCCTTCGTTTCGTTTCTTGATATCCCGCGCCTCGGTTATACTCAACGGGCCCCTTTGGCGTGACCAGCGCGCATTTACTTGTTTCTCGCGCGCGAAAGGAAAACGGTGCTAATGGTTCCATTACACTTGTGACGACTGCGCGGTATACAGTTGGTCGTGGAACTGCTGCGCCGCGCTTTTTCTCTCCCGCTGTTCCTTTCCTTTTTATTTCGTTTTTTTTTTCTTCCAACTCTCTGTTTTTGTTATTGTTGCTGCTACTGCTGCTGCTCTTGTTCGAGGGTCGTCACGAAGAAACTGTGCGGTTGGTCGCCTTCACACCTGTTTCGTCATGTTCTTTGTTTTCGTTTATTATTATTTTTGTTTTTCCGTTACGCGTCACCCCTGACGTAATGGTTGCAATGGGCGGGGAGAGCCGCCGCCCAACTCGGCGTGAGAAAAAAGGAGGTCCTCGAAGGGGGAACGGCGAGACCCGAGTCGCCGGCTCGCTGTCGTTTTCGACCGAGCACGTATAGCTTTTAACTGTCGTGTCCCGCGGGTCGGCAGCACTGGCGGACTCGCTATGTGGAACAATGAAACGGCGGGGACATTGAAGGGCGGATGACTCCCTCGAAGTCGTCGTCTCCGAGATTTCAATTCGCACTTTGTGATCGCCGCAGCCCCTGCAGGCTCTGTAGCCATGTATACTTATTGCACGTGTCGCTTGAAGTGTATGCGTGCATACTTGTTTGTGTATTCGAATTTTGCTTACGTTCTATCGACTAATGTTTTCTGGCGCGTGGAAGCTACGGCGCCATTCCCGTGCAGGTGTGCATTCTTGTCAACTATGACATATATATATATATATATATATATATATATATATATATATATATATATATATATATATATATATATTAGTGTGTGCTACATATCATGGAAACATTTTTTCTTGTATCTTGTTTTGCTTTTTTCTGTAAATCGATTTCCTCCGTTTTCCCCGTCGCAGGGTAGCAAACCGGCCCTTATTCTGGGTGACCTCCCTGGCTTTCCCTTTTTCTCACTTCTCATATGAGCTCGCGTAATACACCTCTGAACCTCTCGTAGCTTTCATAGCTTACAGGGACACGCATATTTTGCGTCTTTTTTATTTCTTTTCTCTCACCGGCCGCTTTTTTATATGTCAGAAAGCATTGTCTAATCCCTGTTTGTCCTAACTTGTCTAATCCTGTTATGCTTTTTTTTTTTGTCTTTACAGGTAAGCTTGATCTGTTCTGTGGACTGCTTTGAGAGCACAGCCCTGCATTCTTCAGTGTCGACAGCCTTTTTGCTGAACTGGGTGAGCCGTGAAACCTTCGGTTTGGACAGTGCGAATCTTCTCACGTTCATGCGTAACTGGTAGTAAGGCTGCTACGGTGGCTAGTTGGTTGCTTCGAAATCATGGCTAAACGCGCTGCTTGCGGTAAGTCTGACCTAAGCAGTCCTATGTCTTACCTCAAGGTGCGCGTTTATCGCCGCCATGCATAATCAGGGTTTTCTAGAAAATGCCGACGCAGAGTCGCCGTGTGCGGTGACGATGAAAATGACGTTCTAAATCCTCTTGAGGCCACATATTTCCACAAACGCTCTCCTGAGGTGAGACAGGCAGTGTTGGCAACTTTGTTCTCCCCCACCGTGACCTCCCCATCGTGTGTTTACGGTCGATTCCGTTCTGTGCACAAGTTGCAGGAAGCATAAACGTGAGACACCACTCGCGAGAGCAACGAAGTACGGGAATGTTATTAATTATACGCAACAAAGAACCGCTTTTTAGAGATCGCGAAGGCAGACGGGTACAGTAACCTTCATACTTCTTAACCCGAACATGCCTTGAGCACCTTTTTGCTACTGGAGTACGCTGGAAGTTTCTGGCTTGGGTGCCTTGAATGCGCTAGCTTCATCATTATTAGTGCATTCGATGTTTGCTTGTTGCGGCCCGCACTTTTCAAAGTCTTTATATAGTATTCTCGTTGTTCGGATTAAGTCTGACGGTGACTATGCACCGTTGTAAGCTATCCTTGTACAGGTGGCTTAGTTTTCGAAAAATCTCGAACGCTTGAGCTCTTCTCTCCTTGATCTCGCACCGTCCACTCTCAAGACCATGTTGTTACCCAGCTAAACTCTGCGCTCGCAGAGACTTACGGTTACGGTTACGGTTACGGTTTCGCATAGCGAAAGGGGTTGCTCTTCACTGTACCGTTTGCAGGGTGACCCGTGCACCGGGCCTCGTTCTCCGGGGAAATGCGTGGCAGCGCTCCCTGCATAACATTATACGCGTGCGCTTTTGACAGCGCG